>NC_068367.1:16239812-16437312 GCF_020536995.1 Dreissena polymorpha
AAGATTACACAATTATCTCCTCTGAATACTCTTCTTCTTCATGGTTTGTCTCATAGACTGGCTCACACTACAGTCTTAACCAAACACAAATGTTTTACCTGAATCTCCGATTTCTTTCGAATTTATTTGCTTTGATCTTTTCGATATCTTATTGTTATTACTATCCTGACAAATCACAAACGCTTGTTAAAAAATTAATTTGTTTTTAACATTATAGTTGGCATCTATATTCTAGCAGTATTCTCGCGGTATTTCAATAACGACACCCTACTTTTAACTTGTCAGATTTCGTGACGCATTTTCCATTCGCTCTCAGACAGCAGTTTTACGTGTGATCATGAGCAATATTCTGGTAAGTTGTGGTTGTTATCCATCAGAAATACCTAAATTCACAAAATTTAACGATATTCCGATTTAACTTTTTAGTCGTTTAGCTTATTTTAAACGTATTTACACCTCGTCTGCTCGCACTTGGCCGATATCCCGAAAGTTTACATATCACTATATAAAGTTTAGGCCTAAAATCACAAAATCTTATACGTTGGATTTTGGTACCGAATTGTTTCGTTACTCATCTTCCAGATTCGAAATGAATAAAATCAACAACATTGACATTTAGAAATTGTCTGCATCATTTATCAAATTTTAAGATATTTGTTGGTTTTCCGTTTTTAGAAGCTGTTTGCCAAGGCAAGAGCTGGGCATCACACAACTCCAGCCATTCTATTGAGCAAAACTGACAGTTTTGGTTGCCAGAAATAAACAAAGAAGGGATTCCTGAAATATCGATGTTTCCAAGCTATACACACAGTTATTTGCTGTGGTGATCTTATTATTTATTGGTTCTGTTGGTTTACTTGGATGGAACATGTGTAAACTTTTATAGAACTTTGAAAAGTCTATATCTGTCTATCTATAACAAAAACAGCAATGGCATTATAAGATCAGATGTGCAAACATTGTCAAAGGGTTGTTAAATTAACAATTTGAAGGCAATGATGCTGAAGAAATATGAAGGTTCCCTTGCAAATTTAGTCTGTATATTGACAAGTGTCTGCCAGTAAATGTCAAACTAGTAATACAAAACTTACCACAAGTATGTTAAAGACTAAGTACCTGTTGTGATCAGTTTAAGTAAGATAGTGTTATTCTAAACAGTAGCAAATAGCTTGTTTAGTTAGTGCATAAAGCCATTAATATGATTTCCTTTCTATTGTGTAATAAATAAATTTGTTGTAACTTGTTGTTCCATGAGAAATGTTTTATGCACTAGAACAAAATCAGCATTGTTATCCCCACGCTTTTCGGAGAAAAAGTGGGGATATTGTGGTTATCTCCGTCTTCCGACCGTCTGTCCGTCCTGGCCACTATCTCCTCCTACACTATAAGCACTAGAACCTTGAAACTTACACATCTGGTAGCTATGGGCATATGTGCGACCCTGCACTATTTGGAATTTTGATTTGACCCCTTGGTCAAAAGTTATGGGATGGGGCCGGGTCAGAAATTTTCACTCATTTTTATGTCATTTTACATTAACTTCTTCATTTCTACCCCGATTTATTTCAAATTGATATTGAACATCTCTTATGACAATACGGTCAATCTCAACTATGCATGGCCCCATTACCAATCCTGGGGCGCCCACCCACATAGACCACGCCCACCCAAAATTGCATTTAACTATAATTTATGTATAATTTCTCCATTTCTACACCGATTCACTTCTAATTGATACTGAAATTCTCTTATGACAATACGGTAAATATAAATTATGCATGGCCCCATTACCAACACTGGGGCAGCCCCGCCCACATAGACCACACCAATCCAAAATTGCCGTTTACTATAACTTCTTCATTTCTACATCGATTTTCTTCAAATTGATACTGAACCTCTCTTATGGCAATACGGTAAATCTCAACTATGCATGGCCACATTACCAACCCTTGGGCGCCCCGCCAACATAGACCACATCCACCCATAATTGCCTTTTACTATAATTTCATTATTTCTACACCGATTCACTTCAAATTGATACTGAACTTCTCTAATGACAATATGGTCAATCTCAACTATGCATGGCCCCATTACCAACCCTGGGGCGCCCCTGGGTCAAACATGCGGCGTGGGGATACGCGTCGGCCTCTGCAGCGCCATTTCTAGTTAATTTTGTAAAAGGTAATAAAATGTTACTTCATTAATTCCACAGTTTTTCAAAAGATAACATCACTTTGTAACTTCATATACGCAAATATTCTTGTAAGTTGATGACAGTGTTATAGTATTACTGATTGTGTAACTATTATTTTATGTGCAAATAAATGATGTGAAGCGTTTTGTATCTCCACACACAGGGTTCTCAATAAGAGCCGGCCGCCGGCCAAATCAGCCGTTTGAAATCAGATTTTGGCCGGTTGAAATTTGCTCAGATTTGGAAAATCGGCAATTGAATTTTCGAAATGTGCGTGTCTTTTCGGTAATTTGGTTACTATTTCCTATTAAGCAAAGACGTCTATTTATTATCTCCCTTAACGCATTACAACAACAACAATGAAAAGGCGCATATTGGAATCGGTCAAAAAGCAGTAAAATATTTTGACGTTCTGTTCATCACATGTCGAGTTAAAATTTTACAAAAGTAATAAAGAGCTTTTTCCATTTATCTTTTTTAAGATAAAAAAAGCTAAATTCATAAAATGCACACAAAAATGCTCAAATTTAAGTGCCTGGTTGACCACGAAAAAAGCCATGAAATTGCCCAAAATGCAGAAAATCAAGTGCTCAATTTTAAAATTTTCAGGGGGAGCATGCCCCCCGGACCCCCCTAGTAGGCCTGTTGGTTTCACATTTGGGTCTGTTGGCTCAAAAGTTATTGAGAACTCTGCACACAATACCACACACCTTTTTATATAATATGTACTGAATATATATATTAACAGTATTTACATGCTTCTGCTAGCGACTTACCCAAGAAAGACAATGACTTCTTTAGCGTAAGAATTCCCGGGTACATTTCAGTAAATTTTCTGTACCTGGTGTACATCTAAGTATACTTAAGAGTACCCCGGGTACATTTAAGTACTACCAGAACCGACAATGAGTAGTACTTAGTGTCTTAAGAGTGATCTAAAGAACGCTCCCACTTAAGGGATCAATACAGAGACCAGCTACTAAGCAGACACCATATCCACTATACCGCAGCCACCGAACCAGCTTTAAATTCCTGCAGGCTAGAAAACACACAAACTTATAAGATGCTGGATCTTAAAGCTAAAAACATGTTATTCATTTGAAGATTGAATTTTTTGGACGCATTACTTTATTTTTGAAACAATAATACTATTTTGAACACAATAATGTAAAATATTTTATATTAAAAATACATGGTTATCAAAAACGCTTTTGCCCGTAAATTAGGTAGCACCAATAAACATATTAGTCTAGTAGGAACGAAGGTCCACGGTGCATGATGGAAACCTTTTTTTATATGCTGATTATGTTCTACATTGTCTTGGGTAAAAGAAAAAAAGAAAAATAATTATGCCCACGGGGTCTTATGCCAAGATGGCCGCCAAGATGGCCGACCAAAATCATGGGAAATACCTTTTTTTTCGCTAATGACACAAACAGCATATATTTCCATGATTTTGGTAAGCATTTTAATTTAAGCTATTGAAAACATATTATTCCTATTCAACACATACGTTTTGGTGAAATATTAAACATTTTATTAAACACGTGACCGTATCAATGAAAAAAGGTACAAACAACATGTGTATTTGTGCTAATGACATGTTTCAAATTGTACTTGAACAAGAGTTTAGATACACTTGTCATCCTAACTACAGTTATACCTACTTATGGGACTAAGAAATATAAATATATAATATTTCATGTGAATAAAATCAATAATTGTAATTTGTAAGACAAAAAAAGTGGGCGGGGTTTATGACGAATGTAAAGAGAAAATGCCTAATGTGCATATTGATATATTTTGAGATATACTAGGCTTGTTAACTTGTGTAAAAGTTTACCAAAATCATGGTAAATACATGTTGTTTGTGTCATAAGCAATATTAGATTTAGACCCCGTGGGTGTAATTATTTTATTGAGAACAAACATTTTCTTTTACCCAAGACAATGTAGAACATCATCAGCATATAAAAAAGGTTCCAATCATGCACAGTGGACCTCCGTTCCTTCTAGTCTAGTATGTTACTTCCACCGATTGAAAATATTGTTTCACAAATATCACCATATACATCATCATATTTTGGCTTGCTTAACTTTTCTTCGATGTTTCCTTATAGATGCTCTGATCATATTATGATAATACTGTAAAACATAAAGTGGCATATAGGGACATACACTCCATTTGTTTAATGCTTACCTCTTTTCTCTATCTCGTTCCTACGAAATACCTACTCGAGGGAAAGACTCACTTCCTCGTGGGAACGAGAAGCTATGTCGTCGGAACGACTTACTAAGTCGTGGGAACGAGATAGACAAAAAAGAGGAGTGCACAACTAAATTTATGAGGAGTGCAATGAAAAAAGAGCGATGCAGTAAATAAAGAAGGGTTGCATTTAACAAAAGAGGAGATAATTTTAGCTATCTCGAGGGATCAGGTTATTCAGTCAATCAAATTTTGCGTAACATGTGCAAATATTCTAGAAGCATATATATAGTCGGCGTGGTATGAATTAACACCGGATACATGTGAGTTTAGTTGGTGGTCACTATATCGGACAGGTGGGGTTTTCCTTTTGGCACTCTGGCTTCCCCTACAGCACAGGACCACACCAACATTAGAATATATTTCAGTAAAAAACTAATAGCTGGACATTGCAGCTTTAATCCACAATTCGTAATTCGTAAATTTTTTCGTGTGTCAAATAGTTAATTAATAAGGAGTGCTGGGAACACTCCGGGCCCTCACATAATGTAGCCTCGGGCGTGGAAGTACCTCATAAACTTCGAAAGACACACAAATTTAACACCGAAAACCCACGCCAAATCTGCGAAACCTCAAGACAACGTATTAAACACCAATGTATCAATGTGTAACGCATGTTCTGGCAATGAAATAAAGATATTTGACAAATAAGGTTCAATGAACAAATTTAAATTGGTGTTTAATTTGAAGTTGATTTTCCTTTGATTCAATTCGCTTCATTTCTTTAGGTTTTTAGATTACACAATTGACGATATGAAAGTCCTTTCTGAAAATACCTTACCATCATCTCGTTTCTGTCGGCCATGATGATCATGGGTTAATGTTAAATTTATATAAGAAAAAATTTGATTTGCTGACTAACACATGTGAACAAATAAGCGAACTCTTTCCCTCGAGATAGCTTAACTTCTTTCCTCATTTGATTATTTCACCCTTCCTTAATTTACTGTATCGCTATTTTTTTCATAGCACTCCTCTTTTATTTAGTTTTTCGCTCCACTTTTTCCTCGTTCCCTCGACTTAATGAGTCGTTTCTACGACATGGTAACCTTGTTCCCACGAGTTAGTACATGAATGTTGTTCCCTCGAGTTAGTATTCCGTGTGAACGAGATGAAAAAATAGAGGAATGGAAATTTAAAGCAAGCGGAGTAAATCTCACCTCTATGCCACTGTAAAAATACTAACACGCATATACACTTATATCTTCTCTAACCATCATGTATTGGTTAATAGTGAAGTACAAATCATCATTTGTTATTTTACAAGCTCACACTTCAATCACATGACACGTTTAGATTCCGGCGTTTGGATGTTTTGGAGTTTGGTTGATGGTCAACATATCGGAAACAAGTCCAGTTATAAGCAGTTTATAAATAAGCACATGTATGGGCTATTTTTATACGTGTAAGGGGATATTGCAAACAAATACAAAGCAAATGCGACAAGCCGATCAAGTTTGATTGTACATATATAAACATTCCTTGTGCGAATCAGAATACAATATTTAAATAAACGTCATAAAACAAAACCCATTACATCAAATACACCTTCAAATAGCATACGCATGTATACACGAAATTAATACAAATACATGTATATCATTTGCCGTTTTGACGTTTTGTCATCGTGATGACTGTTTAACCTGTCACAATGAGAAAAAAAAACATCAAAAACGACGTAAAGTCAAATATCTGTTGAATCCGTTGTTGTTTGAGCACATTTCACTCCGATATGATGCTTGATAGGAGGCGCCGTCGTGCAAAAAGTATCGCCGTAACAAAATATGCAAGGTGCGGTGTTACCTCGACGTGAACCCTTTGTTATCGCTTTTATTTTATAGATGTAGGAAATATGCATATAATAAGGCAGTGCATGGACTGTCATTGTCCCTAAAGCTGTCGTTTTTAACGCCGCAACAAAATATGAAAGGTGCGCTGTTACATCGACGTGAGCCCTTTGTTAATATTATCGCTTTTATTTCATATAGGTCGGAAATATGCATTTAATAAGGCAGTTCATGCGCTGCAATTGCCGATAAAGATGTCGTTTATTAACTTACGTGTTAGTATTAGCGCCGCGATAATGCAAGGATACAATTTCATTCAAAAGGCAAATGCAACGGGAAGCGTTATTCTTCCAAGTAATTTTACAATAAGGAATAACAATTTTGTAAAACAAATACGAAATTGATAACATAAATTAAAATAATAATAAACTCAATCAACATGCGAATACATGTGACATGAGGAAGAACTGCGGTTTCTTTGATATAGTTAGCCAGCAAACAAAACTATACGTTATAGTATGTAAAAAATCGCATACATATATAATTTTCTTATTTACTTGTTTATATATCAACAACATAATGATTGTTGCGCTCATATGTATGAGAAATTGGAAAGTATTGACGTCGGATCGGGAGAGTGCGGGAGGAATAACGCCAAAATATATATCTAATTATATACAAGCCCGACTCATTTATTGACGAAGCCCAATTATGTAAGCACGAAATCATGCAAAAGTCAAAAGAAGTATACTTTCAACGTCAATATTATTATTGAATGACCCAGGGGTAGCTCTTGCTTATGGTGTTATCTCTTTTGCACTTCATAGTTCATATGAACAACATATTGCAAATCACTGATCTTAAAGCAGGTGCTTAACATATACATGAATACTTGGAATAAATGTAAGTGTCGGTTTTCGAATCATGTAAATTTGATGCTTATGCAGTCCATCACAATACTCACAAAAAATGAGACTATAAAGCGCATTTTTAGTTTAATCCAAGGTTCAAGTTTCCGAGCTATAAACTTATCTTTTAATGGATGAAACAAAGTATAAAAAATAAGCTATAAGAAAAACATGTATTTGTAATGCATTAACAAACGAAGGATAGTAATTTAACGCCGCTAAATACAAAGAGGATATTTGTTAATGTCAGTGTTAGATCGTTTGTTATTTCACCCGTGATCATAGAAAAATATTTTCACGAGTAGCGCACGATCTTAAATTGACATGAACACATTTTCTGTTTCTTTTATGCCCCATTTTCAAGAAAATAATTAACAGTTGTTTCCCTTTCGCTGAAAAGTTACCCTTTCTCCCGTTGCGTTCCCTCAATACATTTCAATACACAAAATGACGTCATAAATCCAGCGAAATTATCCAGTTTACCTCTTTTACAATGTAAATAAACGGTGAAAAAAGCATAACATAAAAATAAAATATGTTGGATTCGATGGAAAATTGATTTTAATTCAATCGCGATCATCAAAAAATAAATAGTAAATCTTGATATGATAATCTAAAAATAGAAAAAGTAGTTCCGAAAATGTGTTATTTTCATCGGTGAAAATAACATTTTATTTATTTTAACTGCTGTTATTTCACTGCATAAATGTCATATTTTATCATAAGTTATAAAAGAATAAGATATATTCATTCTTTTTCGGTTTGTGATCCCTGCGATTCCATCGGGACTTTTTGCCCACTGTTTCTTTGCGAGCAAACAATCTACGTAATTCCATTTAAACGTTAATTTTATATACAAAAAGTGTGCGCAGCATTTTTTAACGTAGTGATTAAATCGTTCCTTGTTCGAATTAAAACAAATTAATTAAACAAAACACTAAACCATTGTGAAATGCGTAACCTTAGTATTTAAATCCAGCGTGATTAGGTCGCTTTCTCACTAGGCTGGGATAGAGTGTCTTTGACTTGTCCGATTCGTTTGCTGATGCCAATCTTCACGTCTTTTTTAAGTTCGTCGAACAACATAGTAGTCAGTGAAAACGCAATATCTAAAAAGTAATGTTTTTTTAACATAAATATTATTAATCTATAAAACCATAAAATTTCTGTATTTTAAGTTAAAGGACAAATATCTACATTGCATAGACATTTTAACAATAAAGGTAAGTTTAACACAAAACGTTATTGCGTTGAAACGATATGCAATTTGTTTTTTTATGGATAAATATCCTTTTGCTGAAATCGACTCCGATATAACGAAATTAACCCAATAATGCCAAACAAAAGCACATCACTTTAGGGGAAGCGGTTGTGGCCATTATTGGTGTTGATTAAAATTTTCAACATTTTAATGTTTTTATATATATAACAAAAACAGTTCAATTCAAAGATTCTTCTTTTGTATTTCTGTAAAATAGCTTGACATATATGATTCATATGATCTAATAATTCGAAATAACCCACGAAATCTGGTGCAACAGCCTGCAATTGATTTGTGGGTGATGCTGCTAAAAACTGCGCAGAAAAAAAAATCACTATCTTTGATATCATTGATATAACTAATAATCTTTTACCAAACATCAACGCCGTATATTTTTGAGAAAAAAAAAATGCTTCACAAACGAAAGCTTTTCCAACACACACGCATGCCTTACACGAGGTAATTCAAAATTCTAAATGAGTAGTACCCACGCGATGGTTGCATTACACGTATAGTATTCTCCACGAAAAATCAATATTCTGACTGAAGGATGTCGTGGGGTTCAAAAATGAGCGGCCGATTTGTCTCATAAATGACACACAATCCATCATGTCCATTTTATGTGGCAGAAAACTTAACGTCAATCTGCCAATACGTTGCCTTTCAAAGCCCCCGTTTCAATCGTTAGCATGCATAATTATCACATAAAAGCGCAATTTTCTGGCCTTTGCAAATCGCTTTATCAACATTCTTTTATTCAACTCAGCCCTAACCTGTGTGAACTTTAGATTAAGAACGTGGTGAATAAACACCCTTCAAATTAATTTTTTTCTTGGGAAGGGCCAACCTCTATACTACTGTTAAAAACAAATACTGTAAACTCTTTTGTGGGGCATCAATGTTTTTAGATTTCGTGGGAACAACGATCCTCGAATTTAAGATCGAACGAAACGATTTTTTAAAGCACTAAAAGGGGTCTTTTCAAAGATTTTGGCATATTTTGAAGTTTGTCATTAAATGCTTTATATTGATATATGTAAACATTGGATACAAAAAGCTCTAGTAAAAATCAAGAATAAAATTAAACACTCGGCAGGGCTCGAACCACTGACCCATGGAGTCCTGGAGTAAAAAGCCTACCACTTAGACCACTCGGCCATTCTTCCGAATGCAAAGCCATGATGTATTTTATACTTTAAATAAGCAACCCTCGTAGTTTCACAAAATTTAACGACAACAACAGAAATCTCCAATTTATTAATTCATTTCGCGTTGCAACGCTTTATAATTTTCGGGGTTTTAAATCGTCAAAAGGTATGCTTGCTTTTTAAGAGCATGGTAAATGCTCCGTATTACTGTTACCTCATAAATATCATAACTAAAACGAAAATTTGCGAATCTGAAACAACTTTTTTCAATTTGTCAATTTACCCAAACGTGAAAAGGCGCTTTAATTTCATGTCGACGAAGATAAATGGTTTTACATGGACGCATACGCCAAGCGCACAGAACTTTCTGGCGCCCATAACTTAAAATGTTGCTGTTTTATATATTATCGCGACATATAGTTATGCGAAAATCCCAATAGCAAAGTATACCAGGACATGACAGATCATCGACAGTAACCAAAAAACAAACTTCACAACAGTGATTTATTCAATATTCGATGCATTTATTCAAACCCTTGGCTGTCCGGCTAGCACAGTGGTCGGTACATTCGCATCTCGCCTAGGTGACCCGGGTTTATTCCCGTTCCCGGCAGCATATGAGTTTGGTAGGTGGTCAACATACCGGACAGGTGGGTTTCCTCTGGGTCCTCATAACATATTTCGATGACAATTAAATAGCTGGACATTGCAGCTATAATTCAAAACATAGTCCCAACGTTCGTGAGTCAAGTAAGTTAATTAAGTAGGAGTGCGGGGGCACACTGCGATGCCACACATAATGTAGCCTCTTGCTCGGAAAGGACCTCATAAACCTCGACATATACACGCATGATTCAAACCCAGACAGTAAATATCAGTATAAGCTAATCGTTGAGTTATAACAACATACCAAGCTACATCACGCCTTATTGCTTAGGCTGCCCTATGCATTTTTGCGAAGAGACGGACATTTGAATGACTGACAGTAGCTTAAAAAATAATTTTGACAAGTGGCAAATATTATCTATTTTGAAGTACAATTTTCATTGATGCATGTGCTCAAAATTTCTGAAATTCAATATAGAACAAACTTTGGCCAAAAATATTTATTAAAATATTATTAAACATATATTTACGAAGCATGGTATACATTCTCAAAATGCATGCTTTTTTGAAATTATGCCTACATTTAAAGTAACAAAACTAGAACGTATGAGAAATTAAAAAGAAATTTTCAAGTAAGGGTAAAGTCTTAAAAAAAAGATGTCATTGTAAGAAATTACTTAAATGCTGATTTAGCCCTTTTTATTGTTTATAAACCTGATTCTCGTAAATGTGTTCCCTTATAATTTTAACTCTAAACTGCAGAGGCTTCCATGGGAAAAAGAAAAGATTACACGTTGTTCAATATCTAAAAGATACAAATTTTGACATACTCTGTATTCAATATACACATTTTTGTTGCGATCAGTATAAACTATTTAGTCGGCAAGAGGTAGGGGTGGAATGTTTTATTAGTTATGGTTCCTACAATGCCCGTGGTGTTGCAATTGTTCTAACAAAGAAACATGAGTTCAACATACATAACGTGTATTATGATGACCAATGAAACTTTATTTTGTTCGATTTAAATCTCGGGTAAAACAGATTAACCAAACACTGATGCCCCGGACTTTTTGAATAATATTTTCAGAAAAATGAACAAAATTGAAAATGATTATTTATTTTTTTTATTTGTGGAGGCTTCAATAAGTTTTTAGATTAAGATAATTATAGAACTGTTAATAACCAAAAATGCATGTCAAACGGTTATAAATCATATTGACGAACGTAATCTGTCCGACCCTTTCAGAGCTAAATATCCTGCGTTTAAACGGAAGGCATGGAGGCGAACAAGTCCTTTACAATGAGCTAGGCTGAATTGCAAGTATCCGTCTGTCTTTCCGTAACTCTTTTGCGTTAAGTTTCGAAAAATGCTCATAACTTCGATGTCGCTTCAGATGTAACCTTCGTATTTGGTATACATGTGTATATGGACATGGCCTTTCCATACACACACTTTGTTTTACCCCTTTGACCTTGACCTTGAGCTTACGGTCCGCGTTTAGGTTTCGAAATCTGCGTTTAGGTTTCGAAAAAAACGTTTAGCTTTCGAAAAAAGCGTTTTTCGGGGGCATATGTCTTCCGATGGAGCAGCTCTTAATATTTTTTTTCATTTCATCGCCGCTTTTATTGTTAGCATTCCTATACTAGTATCTTAGCATTTTACCTAGCTTCCAATCTAATCATTCGATTGTAATCATGTCTTTGCAATTCATTAATTTAAATCATGACAAAGTTCTCTGGAAGTATACTATGAGTATGTAAGGTGTAATCCACTACTTAAATAGTATTAATAAAAAATAATCTAAATAACACAATACATGGTTCCAGTGTATAATTTTGATACCGTGTCTAAACTTAATGAGCAAGACATTCAATTTACGATTGACGATCAAGTCTTTGTCGATACATTACTCACGAAAATACAGGGCAAAGCTATATCGTACAGTTTCTACAAGATGAAATCGAATGATAACCATCAACAGCAACTTAAACTCGAAATCGAAAAACTAGAGAAAAACACTCTCGCAGATGATACTATTCAATATTTATATATTTTGAAGGCTGCACCTAAGGGCATTTATGCTGAAAACAATAAAGAGTGCGTTATAAGCTCGAGAGCTGAATGGGTTCAACATGGTGAAAAACCATCGAAACTTTTTTGTGACCTTAAAAAATACAATAATACGACTTAAACTATGACCAACTACATTAAAAGAAAAAAATATACCAGTATTAAAATGTAAACGTTTACGATGAAGATTTAAATAATTTGGCTGATGATATAGAAATACCTCAACTTTTAATTAATTAGTTAACTAGAAGTGGCACGGCAGAGGCCGACGCGTTTACCAACGCCGCAAAGATGATATATTAAAAGGCAATTTTGGGTAGGCAAGGCCTATGTTAGTGGTGCCCCGGGGTGGGTAATGTGGACATGGATGGTCGAGATAGACCGTGTTGTCATAAGAGATGTTCAGTATAAATTTGAAGTTAATTAGCGAAAAAATGAAGAAGTTATATTAAAACAGAAAAAATGTGTATGAAAAACAATTTGGGTACGAAAAAAATTTGTGTACGAACAAATTTGGCTACGAACAAATTATGCCAAATAAATGCTGAAATAGCTCGGGGTCTGGACCACCAAAATGGCTTGGATTTTATTATGCTGGAATAGCTCGGGGTCTTGACCACCTAACTGGCTTAGATTTAAATTATGCTGAAATAGCTCGGGGTCTTGACCACCAAACTGGCTTGGATTTTCATAATGCTGAAATAGCTCAGGGTCTTGACCACCACACTGGCTTGGATTTTAATAATGCTGAAATGGCTGGAGGTCTCGACCACTTAACTGGCCTGGATTTTAATTATGCTGCAATAGCTCGGGGTCATAACCACCAAACTGGCTTGGATTCTAATTATGCTGAAATAGCTCGGGGTCTTGACCACCAAAATGGCTTGGATTTTAATTATGCTGAAATAGCTCGGGGTCTTGAACAACAAAATGGCTTTGATTTAAATTATGCCGAAATATTTCGGAATCTTGACAACCTAGCTGGCTTTGACTTTAATTATGCCGAAATAGCTCGGGGGCTTGACCCCTAAACTGCCTTGGACTTTAATAAAGCTGAAATAGCTCTGGATTTTGACAAGCAAACTGGCTTGTATTTTAATTGTGCTGAAATAGCTCGGGATCTTTACCACCAAACTGGCTTGGATTTTAATTATACCGAAATAGTTCAGGATCTTGACCACTAAACTGGCTTGGATTTTATTTATGCTGATATAGTTCGGGGTCTCGGCCACCAAACTGGCTTGGATTTTAATTATGCTTAGAAAGTTCGTGGTCTTGACCACCAAACTGGCTTGTATTTTAATTATGCTGAAATAGCTCAGGATCTTTACAACCAAAGTGGGCGGGGCCCTGGGGTGGGTAATGTGGACATGGATGGTCGAGATAGACCGTGTTGTCATAAGAGATGTTTAGTATTAATTTGAAGTCAAATGGTGAATAAATGAAGAAGTTATGTTGAAACAAAATTTTGGGTGGGCATGGTTCTCCACTATCTCCTCCTACACTATTAGCTCTAGAACTGTGAAACTTACACACACGGTAGCTATTAGCATATGTGCGACGGTGCACTATTTGAAATTTTGATCTGACCCTTGGGTCAAAAGTAATTATTATGTGCGTGGCATGTTGTTAGTAAAATGAGTTGTTGTTTTTTTACCCATTTTACCTATTTATTTACCCATAACTTTTGACATAGGGGTCAGATCAAAATTCCGTCGCCGTCACCGTCGCACATATGCTCATAGCTACCATGTGTGTAAGTTTCAAGGTCCTAGTGCTAGTAGTGTAGGAGGAGATAGTGGGGAGGACAGACGGACAGAAAGCAAGCGGAGATCAGTACAATATCCCCACGCTTTTAAAAGCGTGGAGATAAATATCCAAGAAGGGCCAATTACGTTTAAAGACGCTTATATTGTTTTAAAATACATGGCAAATACTAAAAGCCCAGGTTCATCGGGTTTTACAATTGATTTTTTTAAGAAAAGTTGGCCCAAAATAGGCAAATTTGTTGCAGAGCTCTAAATCACGTATTTATAAGTGGAAATTTATCCGTTACTCAAAGACAAGGTATAATTCCCTGCAATTCAAAAGGTGATAATCATAGACAATTCATACAGAACCGGCGGCGAATAACTACTAAATACTGTATATAAAATTGGTTCTGTATGCATTTCAAACAGGTAAAAACTTTATATAGACAATTTAACATTAATAAGCAATGACCAAACAGGATTTATAAATGGAAGGTTCATAGGAGATAACACATAACTCAATTACGATATACTTAAAAACAAAGATGAATTAAATAGTTGTCCCGAGTCTGTTGTTGCTAATAGATTTTGAATGGGCCTTTGATTATTTTTTTCATAGGCATTTGTTAATCGGACTATATCATGGTTTAATTTTGGTCCTGGCATAATAATTGTTTGATGTATTGTATAAAAACGGAGTATCGGCGGTCACGCAATGTGGGTTTTTTATCATATATTTCAGTTACAACCTAGTTTCAGACAAGCAGATCCGCTCAGTTGTTATATTTTCATACTGTGCACTGACATATTGTTTATCAACTCAAGTTAAAAAAACTACGATTAATGGATCATAATTAATGACATAGAATACAAATTGTGACAATTTGCCGACGACTCATGTACCCCTGGATGGCTCTGCAGCATCAGCAGATAATAGCATTGACTAAAACACTGGTCTAGAAGAATTTAAACTTCAATACTGACGATAGGAAGAATTCAAGTAATTAAAATTTTAGCATTACCGGTGTTAAATCATCTATTTGTTTCATTGCCTAATCCACCACATAATTGGTTACCAGAGATAAATGAAATATGTTTTAATGTTGTGTGAAATGGTTAACCAAAAAGTAGCAAAACTTATGTAATTAAAGAATATACAGCACGTGGTTAAACGATGATTTATCTGTTTTCTTTTGTAGCATCTGTGAAGTACTCAT
Source organism: Dreissena polymorpha (assembly GCF_020536995.1). Taxonomy (NCBI): domain Eukaryota; kingdom Metazoa; phylum Mollusca; class Bivalvia; order Myida; family Dreissenidae; genus Dreissena; species Dreissena polymorpha. The sequence goes on from NC_068367.1 coordinate 16,255,022, forward strand.
GGATCCGTAGAATTGTTACTGGTAATAGACAGTAGGCAAACATTGTTAATTAATACTATGATTGATTTACAAAAGTTATACAACTGCGGCAGTCACTATCCTGAAAACTTAATAAATTAGATACAAAATGAATTTGGAAAAATACATTGTTATCATTTGTTGAACTTTGTAGAAAATAAACAAAACACATCACCTTTTGCTTTAAGATCTATTATTATAAAAGCCAGACATATCAATTAGTAGCAAAGGTGTAGTTTTTAAATCATGGTTTGAAAATGGTGTTCATTTTGTTGGGGACTTAATGCACAAAAATAAACGTTCAACCTTTTTACAGTTATGATGAGTTTTGAAAAGTATGTTAAAGTTCCATCCAAACTACTCATTTATTAACGCAGTGACAATTTACATGAAGCTCAGAAGCTCTGATGATAGAAGATTTATGAAGCCGTTTATCCCCACTAGCCTCAATCCCATCTTGGTAAACACAAACGGTACAAAGCCTATGTTTTTACATAATTTTCCCAAACGCGTCTTCGCTAGTGTGTACACGGTATAAAAATGTAAGTGGTTTCCATGTGCATGCAGAACGGTCCATGTAATTATAGGTACACACATCTTGTTATCTAAAATAGGATATGCCACTTCAGCCAACTTTTAAATTACCTTTTGTTAAACTGAATGTGAAACTAGTCAACATATATTTATGGAATATAAGCATGTCAATCAGTTAATAACATAAATAGTTTTCATGTAATCACTTTTCGAACTTTCTAAATATGCATCCCTTTATTCTGGGACACCCATGGGTTTTAAAACTTAAAATTTGTTTTGGTAAGTTGATATTTATGTATAATTGTAAAATGAAACAAACGATACTCAGACTAAGAGCTGCAAGATCTTACCTGTCCTTGCATCCTCGTGCATTAAAGGGGTCTTTTCACGTTTTGGTAAATTGACAAAATAAAAAAAAGGTTCAGATTCGCAAATTTGTAGTTATGATATTTGTGAGGAAACAGTAATACTTAACATTTACCATGCTCTAAATTATACATTATGTGCATCTTTTGACGATTTAAAAACCAGAAAAAAACGCGAAACGATTGAATAATGTGGAGAGTTATGTTGCTGTCGTTATATTTTGTGATACTACGAGGATTGCTTGTACAAAGTATAAACTACATCACTAACTGTATGAGCACGGATGGCCGAATGGTCTAAGCGATAGACTTTTACTCCAGTGGTCAGTAGTTCGAGCCCAGTTGAGGGTTACTTTTTTTCTTTCTTCAATTTTATTTTTGTTTTTTTTACTGTAGCTTTTTAGATCCAATGTTTACATTTATCAATATAAAGCATTTAATGACAAACTTCAATACATGCCAAAATCTGTGAACAGGTCTTTTTAATGAAACTAAGTACTTTAATAATTTGTGTAAACGTTACAAATTGCAACGAGATCTAACGAACGGTCGCTAGGCGGACACCATATCTATTACACAACGGCGACCTTACGGCATGGAGTAAGATGCCCTCGACATATAATATATGTTGAAAGGAAAAGTCTTAAAATACATATTCGTGTAATGTGTATGTTTTCTGTCATAAAAGTTATTATTTCAATTCATTTTCAAGATAAATAAGAAGTGTTTGTGAAACATTATGTCCCCCCCATATATTTGACCTTTGACCTTATTGAATGATCTTGACCTTGACCTTGACCTTTTACCACTCTAAATGTGCAGCTCCATGAGATACACATGCATGCCAAAAGTAGCTATCTTCAATATTGCAAAAGTTATGGCCAATGTTAAAGTTTGACGGAAACAAACCAACAAACCAGCAAACAGACAGTATAGACTGGGGGACATAAAACAAAATGACATAAAAATGTTTTTGTGGGACAATATATTCAACACATGTTCATGTACCATGTTAGTGTTCGTGTGCTGTATGAATAGATATCGTTGCGGAAAATTAAAATGGAATATATTGTGCCATAAAAAATAAAAACGAGCATTTTGTATCTCGTTAAATCTATGTTACCATACCACATCTAGCGTTTAAATTTTTGCTATTGCTCTAAGGAACACTGATTGTTTATGGGTTAACTTTATTTTACGAAATATTCGTTGAATTTTGAGTATTTAAGTTACTTTAGAGCATGTTTATAGTTGTTAATATTTCCCTCCTAACTGCCACAATCGCTTTTAAATGATCCCCCAAAATCTGGCTTTCCGCGCTTTGTGCTTTTTATGTCCCCAAAGGAGGGCATATAGTGATCGCACTGTCCGTCTGTCTGTCCGTCTGTCTGTCCGTCACACTTTGCGTTTAGGTTTCGAAAAATGCTCAAAACTTTATGTCGCTTCAGATATAACCTTCATATTTGGTATGCATGTGTATATGGACAAGGCCCTTTACATACGCACACAAATTTTGACCCCTGTGACCTTGACCTTGAACATAGGGTACGCGTTTAGGTTTCGAAATCTGCGTTTAGGTTTCCAAAAATGCTCATAAATGCGTTTATAGGGGGCATAATTATGTCATCCTATGGTGACAGCTCTTGTTTAATTAACTGCACGCATAAATGCCCTTTTTGAATGTACTTTGCCATGCTCCTGTGCCATCCTGTGTAAAACACTAAACTAGTTATCGTGTAAAAAAAAACACAGACTGTTCGATCTACCTGCCAATTCTTTGTACTTTTAGGCGTGTTTCATCTTTACATTAACCAATATCGTTCTTTATGACTTGCAGTAAGACATGATTTTTTATACGGAAAACATAGGTACATGCGGGCACTACTCACCTGCCTTTGTATATGGTCCGTCGGATGGGCTCATCTTTCTATGCTGTCAACTTACGGAAAATACAGTGCGAGTAAGGTCGCATTGTCGTTTGATGTGTTTGTTTAGTTGGATTTTCCGCCGTTTATAACAATATTTTACTCATTTTACGGCGGCCAGTTAACAAACTCACGTGTCCTGTGTTATCGTGTTGGTGAACAAACTCATATGATCAAGCGTTATCGTGACGAAGTCATTATTAATATCGGGCCTGTAGTTGTTAACGATGGTTTTATTGTTGAGCAGTAAACATTTATTATCATTACTGCATGCATATTTGCACAATTTATATCGAGGTCAAAGTCAAGTTCATAATTTATTGACGAAGAAAGTGACTGTACTGTTGATTTATGCTAAATCTACGCTAAGCTAAGGAAACAATGTGTCAGATCTGTAACCATTATCATCTAATGACAATGACGTTTATTACCATTTATAAGATGCGCCAAAATACTAAATTTCAAGTTCAGCTGCCGGCGTAATTTACATAATCAATGATCTATTAAATAACACATGCATAACATTATTATTCTGAAATTATAGATTTATAGCATCACAAATTCATCCGTATCGTATGAACTTTCACTCTAACAGACACAATTTTCCACACATTATCTTTTTAAATGACCCACATCATGCGAAATGGGAAATATATATCCGCCATATTGGTAACTTGTGTCTTTTTTCGCTATTGCTTTCCTGTGGCGTCGGGAACCACTATAGGATAGATTTGTAAACATTGCGTTTTGTTACCATTTCTAAATCTACCCTATCAATCCGATTTTTTTAAGCGAGATTATACGATTTTTCTTATATGTGTTAAATTGTAATATATTGATAAAATATGTAACAATAACACAAAATAGGAAAGAAAAATTATACATTGAAGACGAATTTCATAAAATGCAGAAAATAAAAATTAGCGCCCCGAGCCGATTGTGACGAAGATATTTCGTACATATTTTCCTACAATTACCGAAGCATTCGTCTTTTAAGTTAGTGTTCGAGTTCCGTATGAATAGATATCGTTGCATGAATTTAAAATGAACCGTTAAACTAAATTTAGATACACATCGTACATGCATGATTTACATGCTGGCGAATTCGACTGTACAGACATTTTCGATTTCTGCATTAAATATCTGGCTTATTTCGCATTTTTCGACACATGTTCTTCTTAACTTTTATTTTAATTTATATTAAAATATATGTTTAATAAGTTTCTTACAAATTTTATAATAATTAATTAATATTTGACAAAATCGTATAATCTCGCTTTAATCATCTGGATTTTTGTATTCGGATCTCGGAAATTTCAGTGATCGGTTTAGAAGGGGTAAGAAACATATTATTTATTTTTTGCATAATCTTGAACCCAAGTTAATGACTGCAACATAAACATCTGCAAACGCATAACAAGAGTAAAAGCCATTAATATAACTCAACGCCCATACTGCTGACATTTTCATATGAATCAGTGGACGTAGAACCTAGCATCCTCGATCTTTATTACACGACTAGCAGTTAACTCGGTTGAAAATGATCGTAATGGACCGCAATGATGCAAACGAGAACTAGACCCTGACAATAGTTTATAATACCATTTATCATAAAACATATCTTGTTAACGGTATCCCATTATACCCATATAAATGCACATGTCATTCAGGCAATGGTTACTTAATGTCAATACTTAATGACAAAACTAGTATTCATACTTGAATGTGCGTCGTGGACCTCTGTACGTATAGTTTTGCGTATTTTCGCCAAAATATGGTCCATAGTCTTATTGGTGTCATATGTCAGCCGAGTCATAAAAACAACTGTCGAACCTGTCAGCGGAATACTGACATGGCTAGGCAATCCGTCGGCTGGTATATAGCAGTTCTTGTGTACGTCAATAACGTCATTTAGTAACGTAAACTGGACGTGGACGTATCGAAAGCTTTGTCTCCGTGATCGACTGACGTAAGGTGAGCGGTCTATCAAAGGATTTCTTTTACTTTGTGTTTCGTGCTGAAAACAGTTGTTTGCAGGTAGATCATTAAATACCATTCGATGCTTGTTCATTCAGTTTACTAAAAACTGATATAGAATAGATCAATATTAACTTTCATTATATGGATTTTTTAAAGGTAAAATACACTTTGTTCAATTGTCAATTATGAGCAAAAGTAATTAAAATAATTACAATAAATGTATACTAAGTATTTCGTGATGATGTTTATGTTTTATATAACCGTGTTTATCGAGAATCATTTAATTTATTTGAAATGGGCATTAGTTGCATGAAGGCAAATGACGTAATTTCACGGGCGCCCTAGTTGTGAATGGAATATATACGTTTCAGTTCATTTGGCACCGAGACAGTCTAATAACGAATCGATTGCAAGTGATGATTATTTATTAATAAAATGCCTTCCACTTGTACGCTATTTTTACATTTCTGTATTTTATTTTGCGCTTTTTGTGATTTTCTTGTACCTTTAGATTATGTAACGAAATGCTGAAAACATCATTTATTCATTCACTTTTAATCTTCAAAAACCATTTACTTAATTTTGTAAAATACTGCTCAACAATGCTGTTCATGATATGTGTTTGTACTCATGGAAAAGCGTTTGGAAGTAGATACGAAAATGAAAAAAAAATGAAAGCACAACATTCAAATTCGGTAATTGCCATAATATCTATGCACATCATATCATTTATATATTGTCTTATTAGAATTTATAAAAATTTAAAAGTTCAGATTCTTTCTAAAGTGTTATATTATGTAATAATATATTTGTGAAAAATATCCCTGACGCTCTTAAACATACTATCGAGTGTAAGTTACGAACTATCTCTAGGATACTCCAATCTCTGAGATAAGAAGAATCTCTAAGATACGAACAATATACAAGATACCGACAATATCTTAAATAAGAACAAGCGTTGGCATTTCGAGTTTTGTTGTATTTTAGGTTGATCGAATTTAATGCTCCAGTAACTTTGTTTGGCCTAATATATGTTTATTTTCACTAAGACGGCCGACCATACATATTGTAGTTAAGGTTGAATTTTCATTTTTGCTACATTCTGCCATATTTAGAAATAAACATCAAGTCAACTAATATTAGTTAATGAAGAATTTTAAAGCTTATAACCATTTAACATCCTTTTAGACAATAAAAGGTAAAACACTCGTGTATCGTAACGAAAATGTAACGAAACAAATGTTTGGCCATCCTATCCACCCTACTATTTGACGATGTTAGTGGAACAAATAACATAATTTTTTGTAAAGCCGAAGTTAAATTACCTCTGAAAACATTTCCACACATACACCAGTATACAATGAACAGCCCAATTCAATTATATTATACGGCTGCTAAAATATATGCTTATATATGTTATTTATATCGTCTTAATTTCGTCAAAAATGCTATTCCGCTTTCAGAATTCCGCCATGAAAACCGTTCTATTTGTGTGTGTGTGCATGACTGTGCTAGCCGTCACACAGGCCTTCATCCTAGGAAGTGATGGCATGCGTAAGTTACCATTTCAACTCATGTCATAGTTTAGTTAGCTTTTCAAATGATAACAAAGCTTCGTCATCTTTTAAATATATGCATTTGCTTTAAAAAAAGACGCAATAGCTTAGTTATCTTTGAAGAAGATGTAACATATTAGTTATCTTCCAAACAGATGCAATACCAAAATCTGTGCACATATTGCCATAGCCATGTTATCTATTCAAAAAGATGTCCGCGCTTAATTAAATTATCATTTGAAACGGACGACATAACATATAAATACATATGAGCCGCGTTCTGAGAAAACTGGGCTTAATGCCTGAGCAAAGGCTAATCAAGGACGGCACTTTCCTCCAAAATTTGATTTTTGCTAAGAAAAGACTTCATTTTAACGAAAAATGTCATTAAAGCTTAAAGTGTCGTCCCTCATTAGCCTGTGCGGACTGCACAGGCTAATCTGGGACGACACTTTACGCACATGCATTATGCCCATATTTCTCAGAACGCGACTCATATAATATATAGCCTCGTTTACTTTTCAAATATAGTCCATATATTAGTTTGGTTATTAATACATATTTTAACCTTCCTTAAGTTGACCCTACCTTACATCCCGTGAGTTTGTCAATTGAGTCGCTTGCTGTGAAAACTGTGATAAATGTATGTACGTAAAGTTTATACCAAATTAGACTGTTCAGTACGTACAGACTAATTATTGACGACAATTTTAAGTTTAAAGGGGGTCTCTTCTAAACGACAAACCAGTGTAGGCGGAAAGTGGCGTCCTGAATGTACTTTTGCGGACTCAAAACGCTAATCGGGGATGACAATTTATGTACCACGTGCATTAAGCCCAGTTTGCCAGAACGAGGCTCGGTATATTCGTCTGTACTGGCGCCTCTACCAGGTCACATTGCTGCGTTATCAGCAGTTATTAATACCCAAATGTTGAGGAAGCAATGAAGTTCGCCATTGCTACGTCATCTTTGAGAAAATATTTTAGGATTCAATAAAATAGTTTTGGATGGAGGAACCAGACATTCCTTAAACAAAACCGTTAAGTGTCACGCAAAAGTGAACATATATTTTTCAGTCAAAGATGCTTCGAAGCGTTGATGTCTGTTTCAGAGATATATCATAAAAATAATTGTATCTTCTCTAAAAGTAATATTTATTATTTATGTAGTCAACAAGCACTCCACAATATAACAGTAGTTATCTTTTAAAACAGACGCCATAGCTTGTTTAGTTATTTACTTAAGTTAAAAGATATTGAATAGACGTCATTAGATACTTTTGTCGTATGATGGAATGATGGGAGAGTCCAGTAGGCATAAATGGTAACACAACGAAAGAGGAAATAGCCAATTTGCTTAGTATTATCGCAGCTTCAAATTATGGCACTTAGGATGTATTTACAGACTAACTATACATCCCCGTTCAAGTGTAAGCATCATTTGAAATTGATTAACCCATTTATGCCTAGTGGACTCTCCCATCCCTTTAAGTTGGATTGTTTTATTTCCAAAATTAGGGATGTCTAGTATAGTTATTTCTATATTTAGAATATTTCTTACAGAAATTCGTTTAAGCAAACAGCGCAAACCCTGATGAGCCGCCGCATCATGCGGCGTCTCATCAGTGTCTGCGCTGTTTGCCAAGGCCTTTTTTCTAGACGCTAGGCATAAATGGGTTAAAGTATAATGCGGTACAGACTCGACCCGATAGAATGATTTGTGGTGTCCCTTTTATCAACTTACAAATTCCGTTCAACTTACGATACATCAAGGATTTACCTTTCTATCAAATCCTTTGCCATCGTATCACGTGATATTGATAAATCCGATAAATTGCCTTCTTTTACAATTATAATATAACGCTAAACCAGACGCGTAGGAACAACAACAACGACAACAACAATATTTTATCAAACATATCGATTATTGGCATTTCTATTCTCCTCGTACATGTGACTTTTCGCTGCTTTATATGATGAGAGGGCCACCAATTTTGGATATCTGTTTCTCGACGGAACAAAGCACAAAGATTTATTAATTATCTTTGCTGATTTTTCATATTTCTATTCGTCATAGGTAACCTGATGTTTATGAACGCGATGAGAGGGCGAGGATTGATGGATTTCGGTGGCTTGTTCGGGGGCGGCCAAGCTGGAGCAACAGGCGGACAGGCAGCAGGTAAACATACATACTGTAGGATTTATCAACCACCTTGCAGTCGTGTTTGTCCCTTAATCAACCATTTCTCAATAGTTACCTCCCCATATACGCCAATCGTAGCTCCTTTGTAATCAAGAAAAAATCCGATGAGGAAGAATTTCTAGTTCCCTCTTTTAAATGTACATATTTTTTTTAGTAGTCTATTTGACGTTGAAGTATTTTCAAGCGGTGGTATTTTAATTAAACCATAAAATTGAATTAAGGATAGCATTTTGGCAATAATTTTGCTTTACTGAACATGTCAGCCCCTCTTACTCGAAATCTTGAAATTGTGACGGGTTGTAATTGTACAATTTTGGTATGTCGAAAATATTTGGTCAGCTTTTCTTTCTAGATCTATATATTCTTTTAAACATTTGTATTTTGTTCATATGCTACTCGTTACTAGTTGAAAAGCACTTTGATTAGCTTACGTTGATAGCAAAAGGTTATCTAAAATATGCGTGCTAGTATTGTTGCTCATGCAAACAATATACCTTGCTACTTGAGCAGCGTATTTAAACAGGCAAAGGCTGCAATAGATTCTACAAAACTCTGATTTTGTAAATAGAGCTTCCAATTTTTAGAAAAAATATTTAAGAGCAACCCTATATAATACGTCCCTTTAAAGTATGCTGTTTTGTATTTATAGGTGCTTCAAACCCCTTATCAAGCATAATGACCTTGGCCATGCTCGGAGGAGAGATCTAACAACATTGAACATTCAACAAAAATGGACTCACGGGGAAGAGCCTCGTCATTTAGCAAAATAATCGGTGACGTCATGTTTTCATGTGTAAATACCCAATATACTATGTTGTCATTACCTGTTGTTATTTTTAAGAGGCTGTTTACTTATATCATATATGTTTTATATATAGAGAGCGGTTTGCGATGTCCACTGCAATCTTACAAAAAATACCAAGTCATGTGGAAGAATATGTTTAAATAGAACTATTTATTTGTATACGATGGTCTGCAAAAAAAGAGAATGAGTAGTCTAAAAGTTCCGCCTTCCACACATTAATGTTAAACATCATTTTCTGGAATTGTAATGTTATTTTATGTATTTTTATACAACTCGAATTATTTTATACGCAAATAAAAGACCATATTATAAACTTTTCACTTGTAATGTTGTGAACCCTTAAGGAACTCAACCCTGAAAATGAGCCTCGATATGGGGAAACGGAGCTTAAAGCACAGGCGTCCCAGACATGACATTTTCCGCAGAATAACTTTATTTCAGGATTGAATTTCTGTACTATTCTGTACTTCTGAACCATACTATTAAAACGGAAAGTGTACTCCCTGATCATCTGTTGCGGACTTCACAAGCTAATCAGGAACGATACTATACGCGCATGCGTTAAGCCCGGCCTTCAGATGTCTTAGTATTTTACCATGAGGGTCAAAAAGTTAAAAGTAGTTCTTTCACTCGATTATGACTAGCGATAGCTACATTACAGACGAAGAATGTCGTATTAGCAAATATGTAGCAATACCTTGATAAAGACGCATACGTTTTGTAAAACAAAAGTACGAACGATGATAAAATCGCATATGCACAAGTTAATATTAAAAAGAAACAAAGTCTGCAAAGTTTAATGATGTACGCTGAATAGTCTGTTGAAGATCGTTTTCGGAAAATTCTGGTTCTTTGATTAGTTCAACGCACATACCGAAAGATTTTATTTTTATAAACGGCACGCCCGGGTCACCGTATGAAAATTCATGGATTGCCCAAAATTAACAAATCAACTAAATTAACAATAAACATAAATAGATCTTCGAACCCTTTTCTAAACTGCTATTTATCTGTTATTGCATATTATCGCATGTGTATACATGCGAGAGGAGCAATATAGTATTGCAAAAAATGATATTCGATCATGTTGCATGTTTATGCAACAGGTCTTGCGTCCATAGTTATCTAGTATACCATAATCACTTCGTTACGAGAGCATAATTATGATGATAATATCAATAATAACAATAACAATAATAATAATTATAATAATAATAATAATAATAATGATAATAATAATTATTATAATAATAATAATAATAATAATAATAATAATAATAATAATAATAATAATAAATAATAATGATAATAATAATTAAAAAAAAGAAGAAAAAGAATAATAATAATAATAATAATAATAATAATAATAATAATAATAATAATAATAATAATAATAATAATAAAATAAAATAATAAAAAAATAATAATAATGGTATAATAATTATAATGGAAACACTACAGATAATATGGATACATAATTCGGTAATGATCGATAGCTTTTTCTGTTCAGGCTACATGAAAAAACGGTGACGTGATTGACTTTTAAACTGTAAATCATATTATGAATAAAGTATAAAACTCATGAAAACTGAAGTAAATGCCGAGATATATACGAACAAGACGTATAACAAGAACGGATAATCTCTGTTATACCATTAAGATGTTGTGTTTCCACTTACTCGATGCTTAACTTTTTTATGTTAGATTCCAGATTAGGTTTTTGATCGTTTTTCCTAATTTGTACCATATGCAATTATACAACTATTAAGTTTGCGATTATCATTGCTTCATTATATCACATCTTCTCATTGAACTTTCAATCAGCAAATCAAATAGTGACTGGCAATAGTTCCGCACGCCAATGCATATTTTTAATTAAGTTGGCAATCGTAAAAACATAATGAAACAGATATATCCGAACAATATACCATATTTTGGCGATATTAATGAAAACAAATGACATTTTGTCTTTGTCATACTGGTGTACATGCTCTTGCATTTTTCTTTACATGCGGTCCACAACGTGTCACCAATTACTCATGTTGCGTAAAGCCATACAGCCATTTGCATTGCACATATACGTCACCAAACACCATATATACCGGTATGCATACTACTTTACATAGGTATATGTAGGAACAACATTTCGACCTAAATGAGTTACTAGTATATATAATACACTTATAATTGAGCATAATGGACAAAAAAGTTGACAGAAACTTACCTCACTCCAATATTTAATTACAACTTCTTAAATCTGTCCCAACGGTTTCCTGTTTCATGGTTAGTCCCATGCACCAACTTGGTTCAGACATAAAATAAAAACGATTGTTTCCAAGAAGTTTGTTAAACCTTACTCAAAATTATTAGTATGATATTTTCTGTGTGTAGTTTCCGGAAACTCACCGATAACTCACTAAAGCTATCGTGATTTGGGACTCCAGTAACTTACTAGCAAACATGTTTAGTTGTTAGCCGATTGGTTTTCAAAAGCCTGCGTTGTTGACCAAACATTATATCCAAATTGCAAAGATTCAATAATCCACCAGAGTCTAACACATTTTAAATGTATCGCTGTTAATTGAATATTAACCAATAGGTCACAGAAGTCCTCGGAATTGATACACCCTGGGACCAAAGTAACTTACAAGCAAAATTCAAATATCCTCCTAATAAGAACAATTTTAAAATTAATGACTGTTTATTGAACTTTAGCCAATCTGTTTATTGAACTATAGCCAATTTGTCAATTATCCTCCAGATATGACCACATTTTGTAGAAAAGCATTGTTTTTTTAATTCCCCAAATAAGTGGCTTAAGCCCATTGACTTTATTCGCCGTATCGCCAAATAGCTTAGTTATAAAGAGTTCAATATACTGCAAACTCCACATTTATAATGCATCGTTGTTTATTGAACGTTCACCAATAAGTCACATAAGTCCACGGGATTGATTCACCCTGGGACCCAGGTAACTTACAAGCAAAGATTCAAATATGGCAGTGATTCCGAATGTGAACACATTTAAAGGGAAGCGTTGTTTATTAAACTTTCACCGACAAGTCACTAAAGCCCTCGGAATGTATTCAACCTGGGACCCAAGTAACTTACAAGCAAAAGTTAAAAAAGACTATAAGTTGAACTTCATGCATGGTGTACTGTTGTTTATTGAACATTCACCTATAAGTCACTTAAGCCCTCGGAATGTATTCACCCTGGGACCCAAGTAACTTACAAGAAAGTAGTTAAATATTTTAAAATGTACATTCGTAATTTTGCCTCGCATCGTTGTGTTTTGAACTTTCACCAACAAGTCATTGAAGTCGTCGCGATTTTTTAACCAAGGAATCCAAGTAACTTGCCATTAAAGAATCATATCCTCAAATGAGTATTTGCTTATTAAACTAAATCACGTTATTAACGTTTGCAAAAATACGCTGTCTAGAACGAACGTCAGCAGTCAAGTTACAAAGGCCCTCGGGATAGTCAGACCCTGGGACCCAGGTAACTTACAAGCCAGCGTTCTCGTATCGCTGCAGTCTTTTCAAGAGCAAGGTGCTGTGACAAACAAACGTCAGCTGATAAGTTCCAAAAGTCCGCGGAATTAGTTCATCCTGGGACCATGGTAACTTACAAGCCAGCGTTCTAATATATCTTCTAATATATCTTCTAATATATCTTCTAATATATCTTCTAATATATCTTCTAATATATCTTCTAATATATCTTCTAATATATCTTCTAATATATCTTCTAATATATCTTCTAATATATCTTCTAATATATCTTCTAATATATCTTCTAATATATCTTCATCATTTTCATAGGGTAATCAAAGTGATTAGGAAATCAAAATGTTCACATTTAAGTTACGAAAGTCCTCGGCATTATTTTCACCCTGGGACCAAGGTAACTTACATGCTAACGCTCTGAGTCGAGATTAATTTCCAAAATTTTGAAATATATGGATGCGTTTATTGTTCGATTAACGCAGCTGTGCAATCAAAATCTTAACTAATAAGTTACTAAAGCCCTCGGTATAGTATCACCCTGGGACCAAGGTAACTTACAAGCGAACGTTTTTATATGTTTTCATCATGTTTATATTCCTAGCCGCCATGTGTCTCTATTTCAATTCCCTACAGTTTCCATATCATAGCCAAAAAAGCTATATGTACTTTTCTTAAAAAACGAAGTCATTCAAGTCCATCAATCTTCCGTTCCAATCCATCCATTCCTATTTCAATCCATCCATTCCCATTCCAATCCAGCCATTCCCATTCCAATCCATCCATTCCCATTCCAATCCAGCCATTCCCGTTCCAATCCATCCATTGTCGTTCCAATCCATCCATTCCCGTTTCAATCCATCCATTCCCGTTCCAATCCATCCATTCCCATTTCAATCCATTCCCGTCCCAAATCCAGTCCTATTCATATACACATGTTTCCACCACGCACTGTCCTAATTAAGACTGTTGCTCCAACATTAAAGACCCAACAGCCTTTTAATCTTCACCGTTTGTTTAAGATCAAAATTTCAATTTAAATGCAAGACATAAAAAACACATACAATACCACACTCTGTGATTATTGTATAAAAAACGACAATAACATAACGGCAGCATCGTTGAGTTAAACTTAACGTTTGAAATAAATGTGTGTGTTTAAAAATATTTATAATTGTAAGTAAGGAATTAAATCTAAGAACCGTTTAAAAAGTTAAATATTACAAAACGGTTTTACTTTTTTAACTCAATGAGCGTTCAAGTAGTAGAAAGGTGAATGATTTACGTTAGCTGCAGACTCGTACTTTATACCCGGCCGGCAGAACAATACCAAAGCCGAATTTCCGCGGAAGTCAATCAGTAAAAGTGTGTGAAGTCCATCTTGGGGCAATTACGTGTCAGTAATCACTTTAATGTGTCCATTTTAATTGTACGAAAACGCGATAAAATCAATCGTAAAATCGTTCCCTAGTTGTCAACTGTGCCGATAATATTACGCAATTTTGATGTCTAGCGATTACTTTTTATGATCATCCTAATTTTAAAACAATATGTCACTCACGCACGACAGTTTTGGTATTGTTGCATAGATAATAAAGCAACTTCCCTATTTTTTTGTTCTCACTAGATGCTGTAGGGAGATTTTGTTTGTGACAATATTGTTGTCTTATCAATTAGGAAAGTAATATAATTTGACGGGGTAATTGATATTTAATTTTTTGAAATCATTTTCATAGCGCGTGTTTATTTTAGATGATAAATCAATACTTTTTTTATAAACCGCAATATTTTTTAACACTTTTATAGAAAAGTCAAATTCTTATGTAATAATATTAAAAAATAAAACACTGAAGACACGTTCATTAACAAAAACCAAGCATTTATCACATAATATAAAGTTTATAGTTGTACGAGTCGAATATGACCGATACAAATCTGACAATTAAAATGGTGGTTTGTTGATTCTGAAATTATTATTTTTTATTCACAATGAAATTTCGGCAGTAATAATATGAGTAATTACACATTTTTATTTGATATAACGCATGATGGGTGTATGTCATAATGTAATAGTTAATAAACTTAGCCTCACTCTGGGAAAACGGGGCTTAATGCATGTGCACATAGACAAATCAGGGGCGACACTATCCGCTAAGACTGGATTTTCGCTAACAGGAGACTTCAATTAAACGGAAAATACTCCAAACGACCATTAACTGGGCATAATGCATTTGCGTAAAGTGTCGTCCCAGATAAGCCTGTGCAATCAACACAGGCTCATCTGGGACGACACTTTCCGCTTTTATGACATTTTTCGTTTCAATGAAGTCTCTTTTTAGCAAAAATCCAGTTTAGGCGGAAAGTGTCGTTCCCGATTAGCCTGTGCGGACTGCACACGCTAATCTGGGACGACACTTTACGCACATGCATAAGACATGTTTTCTCAAAATTAGGCTCAACTGTTGCAGCACGAAGGGTGAGGCATGATGGTTGGTCCGTCCGCAATATGCTGGAGCTTTTAGATATATCTTGTTAGCTTCACTTTACAACTCGACTAAAAAATACCGAGTTTGCACATTTTTCATTTAACTGTAAATTAGTTCATGAGACGTAATGCACACAGATTTGTTATAAGTTAACGATTAAATGAAACAGTGAGGACATTTAAATCGCAGAAATGTGCAAATGAGGTTGCGTTTACGTGTTGTACTCGTCGATAAAAGGTTATGCCGTAAATAATGTTTTATGTTAAATAAATACATTGTACCAAATAATTATTTATTTACATCAATACTTATGTTCGTGCGTCAAGCCGTACCCGGTTTTTTACCCGTGGGATGTCCGACTAATTGTCAATCAAAACCATTTCCTCTTGTATGTCATTGATTAATGTATGCGTTTATAATTACACATATAACTGTAACGACATGTGCCTGTTGCTTAAAACTATATTGAAATGCTAGGAAAAACATCTTTCATAAATTAACAAGGAAAACCAACAAAATGATATATAAACCCTTATACGAAGAAGAAATGCACTCAAAGAACCTATACATAACAATAACTAAATCCACATGAACCGTACGACACAATCTATTGTAAACTGTATTTCAGGTCGAATGTTCTTGTTGCTTCTTTGATAAACCTTTCGCAAAAATACACATATACCCAATAAATCAAGCAAATTGATTGAATTGGTATGTCCCACATAATAGAGTTTGTTTATGGATCGGTGCAAATCCATTGAAATACAGTATAATCATTTAGTGTAGGGTAATACTTAATAGGTAATAATTAGGTGTATGATAAATGTTTTTATGATTTGCAATTCACCTCATTTATATATACACACCATGAAGTTTCATGTTCAAATCTTGTATCGTTCCTGAGATATAGACTTGAAAAGTTACATAATTCAAAAACAACAAAGGGCAATAACTCTTAGTTAAGAGAGTGCATGGATATGGTTCTTGTGCATGGTACTTCTTCCCATTGATTGGTACACACTCATGAAATTTCATGTTAAAATGTTGTATTATATCTGAGATTAAGCTTTGAAAAGGTCCTTGTACAAAAACAACAAAGGGAAATTACTCTTATTTTTAAGAAAGTAAAGTGTTATGGTCTTAAGCATGGTATTTCTCCTCATTAATATCAATACACACATGAAGTGTCATGTTGAAATCTCGCACGATATCTGAGATATAGCTCTGAAACAAATCATCACATATAAAGGACAATAACTCTTATTAAAGAAATTGTATGGTTATGGTTCTTATGCATGCACTTCTCATCATTGATATCTATATACCCATGAAGTTTCATGTTGATATCATATATACATGTAGTTTCTGAGATATGGCCCTAAAACGGACGTGACATACGGACAGACTGACGGACGGACAGGCGGCCCAATTCTTTATTCCTCCGCCTTTGATTGGGATAAAAAACAAAAACAACATTAAAGCTAACAATCTTAATAAACATTGGGTTCAAATTATGCGTTTAATCCTTATGTGTGAACTCTCCAATTGAATAATATGAAGCGCAACATTTTGTGCAAAAGCACGTCTTCTGGTTATTGAAACTTCCTATGCAGCATCCATGAATTTTACCAATTAAATTCGCAACTATAAAGCAGAAAACAAAAACGTGAATGATTCAGTACATAAATGATTAAGAATAGCGTAAAGATTTCTAGTACACAAGTAGTTTCATTAGAGGGTAACCAGTTTTCCTTTATAAATCATATTCTAGTAGGACAGTTTATATGTAAAAAAAACTCATGTAAATTCATTATAATAATGGAGAACAGACACATGCCAAATTAACTTTCAAGCTTATTCCAATCGCTTTTATGTTTAATTGTTTAAAGGCATGCATTGGTCAATTTTTTTTTAACCACAAATATGTCAATATCGCAATATAATCGTTCCATTATTTCAAGTCAACAATTTAACACTGCCTTTTCCGCATATTAACGGTAGATTTACATCACTGAAATCATGAAATATTATTTTTAAACCACTAGACAGTTTAATCAATTTAATTAATTTTTTTCAACAAGTGCAGAAAAATGACAATTTGAACGCAACACATCAACTGATAAATCATCTGTCAATAAGTTGCGTTCAAGTTTTTATTGTTCTGAAGTAATTAAAAATAGTAACTGTACACAGAATGGTATAAGTATCAGTAAAATTAAAGTTATTTCGAAAAATACTAAGAGAGAAATTCATTGAGAATCAAGAGAGACGAACACAATTAACAGATGGTATATAAAACAAGACTATTGCCAAGCAATATAGTCCCCTACCTGCTCCACCATTGTCAGAAATCCACCATTGTCAGATTTTGTTTTGTTTGTTGCTATAACAACCAGAATTTTTGACGTAGGAACGAAATGAAATGACGTGCATAATGTCCATATTTCCATCGAACCATGTTTCAAGTTTCATTAACAAATATTAAGAACTTTTAAAGTTATCGTAGGATCCAGAAAACCACCATTTTCAGCAGTATTTCTAGTCTATTTGTTGCCATAGCAAACATAATTTTTGACGTAGGAACAAAATGAAATGACGAGCATAATGTCCATATTGCCATCTATCAATGTGTCAAGTTTCATGAAAAAATATTAAGAACTTTTAAAGTTATCGCAGAATCCAGAAAAGTGTGACTGACAGACAGACAGAGCGCAAACCATAAGTCCCCTCTGGTGAAACCGGTAGGGGACAATAAACCAACAAACATACAGTTCAAGTATTTTTATTTGATGAATGCATATTCAAAACATCAAATACATTAGATTTGGAAAATAAAAATCGTTTTGACCTGCAAATGCCTCTTACTGTACATAAATAGTTATGCTCACTGTATATAAATACTTGAGCTTATCATACATATTCGAGATTATTTAAGTATTGTTTTGCCATCACATTATGCATTTTATTACTAGAACAATTGCTTGTATTACAAAAACAATATTGAACAAGCAAATTAGTTGAATTGATATCCCCCGCCAATATGCTTCTGGACACAAAAGGGTTATATTTGACTCTCAAAAAAGCATTTTTTCAAGATACAAAGTGCCATAATTCTGTTATTTACAGATGGTATACAATGTCATTTGGCGTGCATCATCCTCTTATCCATATATATACTCATACCAAGTTTCAATGAAATCCCCCAAAGCACTTCCAAGTTATGGCTCCGGACGGACGGAAAGACGGACAGACGGAAGGACGGACAACGCCAAAACAATATCCCTCCGCCTATAACGGGGGATAACAAGAGCTGTCTCCGACGGAAGACATATGCTCCCGCAAAACGCTTTTTCGAAACCAAAACAGATTTCCAAACCTAAACAAGGACCCTAAGTTCAAGGTCAAAGGGGTCACATTTTTTGTGCATATGGAAAGGCCTTGTCCATATACACATGCATACCAAATATGAAGGTTACATCTGATGTGACATAGAAGTTATTGGCATTTTTCGAAACCTAAATGCAGTGTGACGGACAGACGGACAGACAGACAGACAGAAGGACAGTGCAATCACTATATGCCCACCTTCGGGGACATAATTACAATAATTAACAATACACAATACCCATACACTACAAAAACAGCATATCAATCTCATTATGCAACAGTAATTCATTTTTTATATCAATGCTAAGGGAGTGACATTACTACAGCAAATATACTGAGATTCCAGTAGTAACTTGACTAGTTTAGAAATGTTAAATAAAAAAACAATAAATACAAAATTTGGCCATATATTGTTTGAAAATTCACACAGAAATTAACTACTTTTAAAATGAAAAAATAAAGTGCTTATATATTTATGTCTTCTAGTTTTTTATTAAATCAACTTTACTATTAAATAATACTTAAATTTATTTAATTAATATTAACAAATATAATATTCCAATGTAAACAAAATGTGTTACAATGACAGGATATGTACAAAATAAATAAACTTTTTTATTGCAAAGACTGGTTCAAAATGACTTTCTTATCCATAATTTACAACAGAAACTAATTAAAATGAGCACCAACAAGCAAACTTATCACACATGATCATGGAATGGAAAGATTTAAGGTGTATTGACCAAATAACTAACTACATTAAACTGAGCGACCACTTTTTGATTCCCAATCCTAGATCTAATTTGATATCTTGCAAAAAATAACAATACTTAGTCATGAAATACAGAAATACATTAACAGATGTATTTGCACCACACCTACATACCAATTAGGGCAGTATTTAGGGAAACAATTGCAAAACATAATCAGTGACCCTTCCTTGCTTGGTCAGCTTGTAATAAAAAGAACATAAATAGATAAACATGAAAGTATGTGTAGCTTGTCAAACAAGTGTAGAAATTAAAAAAACAACAATAACAAATGTACCATGTTTTGGACATACAAAACATGATATGTGCACAGTGATCATAGTTTAAAAGCAACCATTAACATGCGTATATCTATGTCCATTGTAAAACAAGGGAATAGCAATAAAAGATTTGGTGAATGGAGAAAACTTGATACCTGTAAATTCAAAATACAGTTATAAACAGAGTAGACAAGCACTACTGACTGGCAAGCACTTTTTAATTACCCATTTTTTCAGTGATTTATTTAAGCTTACAGCAAGTTAACCCTTTCAGTGCGGGAACCGAATTTTAAAGGCCTTTGCAAACAGTTTGAATCCAGATGAGACGCTACAGAACGTGGCGTCTCATCTGGATCCAAACTGTTTGCTATTCTGATAGTATTCTTTGAAAAAAAATCAAAGAAAATGCTAATTTTAGAAATTCTGCAGACGACATTTTAGCATACGACAAATTTCCCAGCATGCAAAGGATTAAGCACAACATTCTGTGTATGATTCTCCAATAATTAGGTTTATTGATATCCATGTATAACACAATTGTTAACATCTTAAGTTGAAATAATATATAAAAAAATCAAGTATTCAGTTTTATTTGTGTGGTTATTAAAATTATAAGTTGAAATCAATATTGTGTCAGTCATATCACAGTGGTAAAATAAACTACAAATACTTTTCCAGGATAGGGTGCTTTATCAGTTCACATACTTGTTCCTGTAAATGACAACTGGTGTACTTGAATCAGAGGTAAGGTAGAATGGCTGTAAAAATATTTTGTGACTAATCACCACATAAGTTATGCAGCTCGGTGGGGGATCAAACCGGTGATCCTTTGATTTATAGTCTGGCACTCTGCTAACTAAGATAGCGGACTCAGTAAGTTATGCGGCTCGGTGGGGGATCAAACCGGTGATCCTTTGATTTATAGTCTGGCACTCTGCTAACTAAGATAGCGGACTCAGTAAGTTATGCAGCTCGGTGGGGGATCAAACCGGTGATCCTTTGATTTATAGTCTGGCACTCTGCTAACTAAGATAGCGGACTCAGTAAGTTATGCAGCTCGGTGGGGGATCAAACCGGTGATCCTTTGATTTATAGTCTGGCACTCTGCTAACTAAGATAGCGGACTCAGTAAGTTATGCAGCTCGGTGGGGGATCAAACCGGTGATCCTTTGATTTATAGTCTGGCACTCTGCTAACTAAGATAGCCGACTCAGTAAGTTATGCAGCTCGGTGGGGGATCAAACCGGTGATCCTTTGATTTATAGTCTGGCACTCTGCTAACTAAGATAGAAGACTCAGTAAGTTATGGGGCTCAGTGGGGGATCAAACCCGTGATCCTTTGATTTATAGTCTGGCACTCTGCTAACTAAGATAGCGGACTCAGTAAGTTATGCAGCTCGGTGGGGGATCAAACCGGTGATCCTTTGATTTATAGTCTGGCACTCTGCTAACTAAGATAGCGGACTCAGTAAGTTATGCAGCTCGGCGGGGGATCAAACCGGTGATCCTTTGATTTATAGTCTGGCACTCTGCTAACTAAGATAGCGGACTCAGTAAGTTATGCAGCTCGGCGGGGGATCAAACCGGTGATCCTTTGATTTATAGTCTGGCACTCTGCTAACTAAGATAGCGGACTCAGTAAGTTATGGGGCTCGGCGGGGGATCAAACCGGTGATCCTTTGATTTATAGTCTGGCACTCTGCTAACTAAGATAGCGGACTCAGTAAGTTATGGGGCTCGGCGGGGGATCAAACCGGTGATCCTTTGATTTATAGTCTGGCACTCTGCTAACTAAGATAGCGGACTCAGTAAGTTATGCAGCTCGGTGGGGGATCAAACCGGTGATCCTTTGATTTATAGTCTGGCACTCTGCTAACTAAGATAGCGGACTCAGTAAGTTATGGGGCTCGGCGGGGGATCAAACCGGTGATCCTTTGATTTATAGTCTGGCACTCTGCTAACTAAGATAGAAGACTCAGTAAGTTATGGGGCTCGGCGGGGGATCAAACCGGTGATCCTTTGATTTATAGTCTGGCACTCTGCTAACTAAGATAGCGGACTCAGTAAGTTATGGGGCTCGGTGGGGGATCAAACCCGTGATCCTTTGATTTATACATTTAGTCTGGCACTCTGCCGACTCAGTAATTTGAATCCAAAACCATAATTTACATTTGGTTAATTAATACTTGAGATGAGATAATGTCTTATTTGGAAATATTGCAAGTGAATAATAAATACAAATGGATTATATAATTATAACATATGTATAGTTACTCAAATCATATTGTATAACATATAAAAATGTCAATGAAAATCTTTAACAACATTTTTGACCAGCAAAACCATAATACAGTTTCAATTAAAATCAAGACAGAAAGTGTATTTAACAGCATACAAGAAAAGCAGCAGAATTGTAATTACTATTAAAAGCAAATTAATCAAATTGCAAACAAGGGCTGTTTGTAAAACATGCATGCCACCCATCTGGGCTGTAAGTTGTAGTGGCAGCCATTGTGTGAATACATTTTTTGTCACTGTGACCTTGACCTTTGAACTAATGTAAGTTATCATCCTGAAACCATTGTACTAGTTCAAGTCACTGTGACCTTTGACCTAGTGACCTGAAAATCAAAAGGGGTCATCTGCCAGTCATGATCAATGTACCTATAAAGTTTCATGATCCTAGGCCTAAGCATTCTTTAGTTATCATCCGGAATCCATTTTACTATTTCGAGTCACTGTGACCTTGACCTTTGACCTAGTGACCTAACAAGAGCTGTCAGAGGACAGCGCACTCGACTATTCGAGTGCTTGACA
This sequence comes from Dreissena polymorpha, assembly GCF_020536995.1. Taxonomy (NCBI): domain Eukaryota; kingdom Metazoa; phylum Mollusca; class Bivalvia; order Myida; family Dreissenidae; genus Dreissena; species Dreissena polymorpha. Next base: position 16,277,636 of record NC_068367.1, read on the forward strand.
GTATAACGTAAGCCATCATGGGGAAATTGTTCATATTCAATAATTTATTAGACGATCTTTCAAAAATAAAAAAAGGAAAAAAAAAAATTTCTTTTTTTTTTTTTTGGGGGGGGGGGGGGGGGTTGGGGGGGAGGGTAGGGGGGGGGGTAGGGGGGTGAGAGGGGGGGTATAATGTGGGGTGTGGTAATTTATTAATGTTTAAAAAAAATATGGGGGGGGGTAGGGTGGGGGGGGGGTGAGGGGGGGGGTAAGGTGGGTGAGTGGGGGTATCAAAATAATGTGGGGTGGGGGGGGAAGATAAATGTTGTTTCTAGTTTTTTTTTGGGGTGGGGGTGGGGGGGGGGGGGGGTAGGGGGTGAGAGGGGGTATAATGAGGGGGAGGTAAATTTATTAGATGATGTTTTAAAAAAAAAAAATTTGGGGGGGGGGTGAGGTTGGGGGGGGGGGGGGGATTCTGGTAGGGGCGTGGGGTATTGTTTGGGTGGAATCCATTGTGGTATTCAGGTAAGTGTTGTTTTGTCAAAGTAGTACTAAAATGGGATCATAAATAAAGAAGTAATGGCAATTAAAGCAAATGTTGAATTATCTAAGTGTAAAAGGGGCCATAATTATGTCAAAATGCTTGATACAGTGCGTCTGCTCTTGTTTATAGGTTGGGGTCATGTTGGTAAACAAGTATGCAACATATAAAAGCAATATGTCAAAGGATATAGGAAATATTTGGGGTAGTACACAAACTTTAACATAGATTTATCAATAACATGCATATTCTAAGTATAAAAGGGGCAATAATTATGACAAAATGCTTGATAGAGTTGTCTGCTCTTGTTTATAGGTTGGGGTGATGTTGTTAAACAAGTATGCAAAATATAAAAGCAATATGTCAAGGGACAATGAAAAAAATAACAAATGATCTCACACTGACATGAACAAATATCCTCTATTTATTAAACATGAAATTTAAACTTATTGCATTTGTTTCCCCTGTATATAAGAAATATATAATAGTGTATTACCTTTCCTGTCCTGCTTATATTTATATTAATCAACAAAATTAAACATTAACACAATATTTAATATACAAAATATACAAAAAAATCTCATATTCTGATAATATTTTTTACTGATCCACTTTATTTTACTCAAATGATGATGTTTCATTGGACTGATAATTATAGATTTAGGATTACAGACCAGTTGCTTCAGTTTTATTGTTCAGAGTTCGCCCTGTTGGCTGCGTATGTGTTCTTGAGTTATCCAAAAACCATTTTACCATTTCGAGTCACCATGACCTTGACCTTTGACCTAGTGACCTCAAAAACAATAGGGGTCATCTGCAAGTCATGATCAATCTACCTATAAAGTTTCATGATCCTAGGACTAAGCGTTTTTGAGTTATCATCCAAAAACCATCTGGTGGACAGACAGACAGACAGACAGACAGACAGACAGACAGACAGACAGACAGACAGACAGACATGTGCAAAACAATATACCCCCTCTTCTTCGAAGGGGGGCATAAATTTCACAAAGAGCCTTCTAATCATACATGACAAATTATCTTGGGTAAATGATTAAATTGAATTCACATTTATAAATAACCAAATAAGAACATTTTAATTTAATTTGTTTCATGATAAACAATATTTTTACAAACAAAAATACCACTACACTTCATTTTCCTATCTTAAATCGGACAATATTGATAGTTTCATTATATGGCTTGCCTATATTAACCTTGCTAGATCTTTGTGCATGATTATATTAAAGTACCGTTATGAAGAAGAAATTGGTTCCCGAAATGGAAGCCAATTTAAACGATTGAAGTGTACCTCACTAAGTTTATTGTTACGGTTGTATATAACATGTTTAAAATGAGCATGAACAAAGCCAATGCAAATGTAGGAAAAATGTATGCGTATAATTCTGGAAAATGGAGTTAACTAGTGCAAGGTCAATATTTCAGAGCTCTACATATAGTTACAACAAGCATAGAGTACTCAAGTGGGCTAATAACAAGAGTGTTAATAGACAATAACAGTGAAAACTTTCTAAGTTATTTTACGTTGAGAGAAAATTTCAATGATATTTTTGATTATCCATAACTCATAAACTGCAGAGATGATGTTAAAGGCTTTTGAATCTGAACATGAAAATAAATATGAACAAATATTTGATTTTAAGTAGGAAATAACAATTTTTTTAACTGTCCTCATGCATTTTAATGGGACTTCTTATTGAGCCAATCCACAACTTTCTGTTCATACTGTGACACCCAGTTGATGTTTGCTTGTATTTTCTCCAGAACTTGCTGGATGGCCCTCTTGCCTGACTTGGGGTCATGTGCCTCAAAGAAGGATCTCACCTGGATAACCGAAAATCAACAACAATGAACAACAACCTTAAATGAAGTTATACTGCCAAGTTCCCCAAAAAACAAAAACAAAAACAATTAAGTATGAGACAATTGCAAACAAAATATTTATGGAATGTCTAGTACAAAAAGAGCAAAACTCTTAATGTAATGGACTGTTCAATGTCGCTGACATATGCTAGTACACACAATAAGAAAAAAAAAACAGTCAGCAAATCTCAACCTTTAAAAAGAAAGAAAACACAACAAAACGCAAAACAAGAGATGCCAAAAGACAGCTCACTTCTTCAACTTTGACAGTTTAATGTACATTGTCTCTAAGTCATCTTATACAATGACTGTGAAACATATTTAAGGGTGAATATCTGTAATATTTACATAGTTGATTAATAAAAACCTGAGAATATAGATTACAACTAGTAATGTAGCCATGCAACAAAATTAGATTTCCTTGTTTTTATTGTTTTACCAATTAATTCATAATTATTATATAAAGATGCATTATACATAAAGGTCTGCATGTGAACTACCTTCACTCAAATTTAATCACAAATCTCTATAAATTTTCTAGTATATAAGCCAAACCTTTGTTTCTATTTTTTTAGAAACAGTGACCTTCACCTTGACATGACCGGCCCATAATTCATTTCTACACTAAGTTTGTATGTACTTGTATGCTGCTACACACCAAATTTTAGCACAATACCACCAAGCAAAGTTAGATTTAAATCTCTAGTTAATGAGCAGACACTTTTCTCTTTTTAAAGTAACAATGACCTTCACCTGACCTTGACCCGACTGACCCAAATGCAATCCCAAGCTAGATCTGCATGCATCTTCACAAAACATAACAGAAAAATACTTAGTCCAAGCTTAGATTACTGATAGCAATATGATTGGATATTTGTAATAAGCGACCTTGCCCAAACTGGCCAAGAATACAATCTCATTCTAGATCAGCAAGCTACCAACACACAATACTCCATCAAAATATCTCTATCCTCAGTTATTGAAAAGCAGTCATAAGTCTTTGTCAGTTACTGATCATAAAACTCTGCAGACATATGTTAAGTTATATTTCAATATGTCAATACATAGTGAATACGGAAATACAGAGAAGTTGCAAGCAAACGTTAACATGAATTAAAACTAGAGGGCCTGAAAGGCCCAACGTCGCTCACCTGAGATTCAAAGGAACTGATCTGTTCTGTGCAGCCCAAGATGTCATTAGAACAAAATGTTCTTACCAACTTTCATGACTAGTGAACACCCTGGCAATCACGTTTTTCAACAGACCAGAACCATTTTCATACACATCCAAGATATCATTTAAACAAATATACTGACAAAGTTTCATGAAGATTCATAAGTCCATACAAGGAAAAATGCCCCGCCCCTGGCGGACATGTTTTTCAACCAACCAGCATCATTTTTGAACTCGTCCATGATATTATTGGGATGAAGCTTCTGACCAAGTTTCATGAAGATCGGACAATAAATGTGGCCTCTTGAGTGTAAACAAGATTTTACTATAGCCATATAAGGAAAAATGCCACGCCCCTTGCAGGGTTCATACAGATTTTCTTGAATGAAATTCAAGCACTTTCAAAGCACTTTTCAAGGGAAAAAAATCCAAATTCAAGCACTTTTTTTAGCGGACATACTGAAAAATGTATATTATTTTAGTGTCCAATACTGACAACATCTTTTGCTAAATTGGTCCCTTCTCGCTTAACATTCTTTGTGACTTACAACAGTCTGCACTTCCCTGATACCGTAACAACTGTTTTTATCAAAAGTAAGATATTTCATTATGATATAGTACCGTAATTGACCAAAGGCATTACACATACCAAAACAAAACCCGTTATTTGTATTGAATATGTATTCTAAATGTTCACTCTTCTGGTGGCTTTACAACGCGGATTCCCCCATACTAGACATCTCTATATCTGTTCTGCATACTTAGAATTGGCGTTGTCAATAACCCAAGGGTACTTCAAAAGCAGCCCTTTCTGAAAAATGCACTTATTCACTGCCATATTTCAGCACCGTAATGGCATAATGCATACCAAAAAAAGTAGACCAATTGGCGACAGATGAGTAGTAGTTACCTCCCTTACATTATAAAACCTGTACCGATCTAGTACCTGCTAGTATAAACAGATCGGAACTGTCATAAATCTTCAAAAAAACTACGACTTCGGACCCATGGAAAAGACATGAAAATATGTATTTTTACCCCTAGTACAGGCACCGTGTACTTAAACAAACGCCACTCGCGCGGTGTTCATCTCACTGTGTTCGCTTACCAATATCAGCCCCGCGTTCAGTGTTTTAGATCAAATGTCGCGGGGCCGTTTGCCATGAGGCGAACACTGCGAATCACCGCAGACCCATAATATATACCGCCGTGTTCATCGTGTTTGCTTAAAATAAAATAATTCAACATAAACGTATTGATCCCTTTCATTTAAAAGTGATAATGAATAATTTATTTCACACCCATGCCCATGACAGTGTTTTTCGTCTTATAAAACGCGGCGTATAAAAGAAAACAGTGTTCGCACCTAGCTGTAGGATACCGCACCTGGAGGAGTTTTAAATTGAGTGTTTGATTACTCAATTAACAGTTTGAAGCCAAGGAGAACTCATAACTGATTGTAGTTATCGTATTATCCCGTGTCTCCAGATTCCCCGATACATATGTTTAAACTGTCTCAATCGAATACATGCAACTTCTTCCATCTTTATCCATTACTCAATAATCCCATAAATGCCAGATTTCCATTTTTAAAATCAAATTATGGGTGAGTAATATAGACAATTAGCGTCATAAACACAAACGTTTGCAATTTTCGAAAGTATCAAATGAATTTCCTCATATGATTCTATTTAAAGATTTGATGAAATAAGCGCCCAATCATGACAGTTGTATTGCAACATGTGTAAATCATCCGACACGGTTTGCACGCATCGTGTACAGCTATTTTTTTTTAACTCGTTCGAAATATCAATAAAACCAATATTTTGACCAAGTTTCATGATGATTGAGCAAAAATTGTGACTTCTAGAGTGTTCACAGGGTTTCTCTATAGCCATATAAGGAATACTGCCCCGCCCCTGGTGGCCATGTTTTTCAACGGACCGGAACCATTTTTTAAGTCAACCAACATATCATTTAGACAAACATTTTCACAAAGTTACATGAAGATTGGGCATCAAATGTGACTTCTACAGTGTTCACAAGGTTTTTCTTTTTTTTGACCTAGTGACCTAGTTTATGACCCAGCATGACCCAGTTTCGAACTCAGTCAAGGTATCAATGGGACAAATGTTTTGACCAAATTTCATGAAGATCAGACAATAAATGTGGCCTCTAGAGTGTTCACAAGGCAAAATGTTGATGACGCACGACGGACAAAAGGCGATCACAAAAGCTAACCATGAGCACGTTGTGCTCAGGTGAGCTAAAAATAAAATAATAACGGGCATAATTATGTGTAATTGCAGATCTGAGTTTAGGGCCTTTATTTAAGATAACTGAATGAGTGAGAGCACATTTGTGAAGTTTTGATTATATATCTGCAATAAAATCAGTGCTGTAGAGTTGTTGCACATTTATCTATATCCGAGAATAAAATCTTGTCTAAAATTCATCTTAACATTTATGCTTTAAATGTTTTGTGATTAAGTTCACCTAAAATAGTGTATGAATAAAGAATAACTCACATCCTCATAGTCGAACTTGGAGTCAAAGTTGCTACAGGCAGACTTGATGAAGCTTGGAATCATGAACGATGTATCCCCATACCTGTTCAATAAACAGAAAAAGTTAGGAGGGATTTATTGTGCTGTAATTTTCTGTGATGGTAGCAGACCTTACTTGCTATTGTAATTTGGTTCAGCTAAATTAGTTGGTTAAAATGGTCAAATCTGATTTCTTGCCATGGTACATTTCTTGTTTTAATATATAATTGTTTATTTCTATAAACATTTACTATATAACAACTACAGATATTCAACTTAAAAAAGTTTGTGTGGTCATTTCATGACATGTCTTAAGGAAAATGTGATTTAACTATCATACTATCAAAGAGTATGAATACATGTAGTGTTTCTGTCCTTGAACAGCTCTATTTTGTCCATTCAGTTACATAAAAATTTTATGTTATAATATATTGATGTTTTCATTATGATAACTTCCTTTTTATATTTAAATATTTTGCTTTTTAATACCAGTGGTCTTGACCACACACGCCCCAATTGTAACTCCGTACTAGATCAGCAAGTAACCTACCTACACAGACATTTTAGCACATTATCCCCTACTAGATCAGCAAGTGACGTACCTACACAGACATTTCAGCACATCATCCCCTACTAGATCAGCAAGTGACGTACCTACACAGACATTTCAGCACAGTATCCCCTACTAGATCAGCAAGTGACGTACCTACACAGAAATTTCAGAACATTATCCCCTACTAGATCCTCATGAAACCTATCTACACAGACATTTCAGCAAAATATTCACTACTAGATCAGAATGTAACCTACCTACACAGACATTTCAGCACAATATCCCCAACTAGATCAGCATGTAACCTAACTACACAGACATTTCAGCACAATATCACCAACTAGATCAGCATGTAATCTACCTACACAGACATTTCAGCACAATATCCCCAACTAGATCAGCATGTAACCTAACTACACAGACATTTCACCAAAATACCCTACTAGATTGAAATGCTACATACCTACACAGAAATTTCAGCACAATATCACCAACTAGATCAGCATGTAACCTACCTACACAGACATTTCAGCACAATATCCCCAACTAGATCAGCATGTAACCTACCTTTACAGACATTTCAGCACAATATATCTGTTCTAACTTAAGTTATTGAATACATGTGCAATAACCTACACCACAACTCAAGTTCAGTGGAAACAGTTTTCTGTTTGCAATCACAATGACCTTAATCTGACAAGCCTCACATATACTTCCAAGCAAGGTCTTCGTGCCATCTTGATCTGACTAGCCTCACATATACTTCCAAGCAAGGTCTTCATGCACGCTTGATCTGACTGGCCTCACATATACTTCCAAGCTAGGTCTTCATGCCATCTTGATCTGACAAGCCTCACATATACTTCCAAGCTAGGTCTCCATGCCAGCTTGATCTGACAAGCCTCACATATAACTCCAAGCTAGGTCTTCATGCCAGCTTGATCTGACTGGCCTCACATATACTTCCAAGCTAGGTCTTCATGCCATCTTGATCTGACTGGCCTCACATATAACTCCAAGCTAGGTCTTCATGCCAGCTTGATCTGACAAGCCTCACATATAACTCCAAGCAAGGTCTTCATGCCATCTTGATCTGACTAGCCTCACATATACTTCCAAGCAAGGTCTTCATGCACGCTTGATCTGACTGGCCTCACATATACTTCCAAGCTAGGTCTTCATGCCATCTTGATCTGACAAGCCTCACATATACTTCCAAGCTAGGTCTTCATGCCATCTTGATCTGACTAGCCTCACATATACTTCCAAGCAAGGTCTTCATGCCATCTTGATCTGACTAGCCTCACATATACTTCCAAGCTAGGTCTTCATGCCAGCTTGATATAATAAAACAAGTGTTCCGCGGTCGGAGATATATGCCCTTCCAAACAGAGCTTTGAACTAGTGACCGCAATTTCAATAGGGGTAATCTACTGTCCAAGGCAAATCACCCTTTTTTAGTATCAAGCCAATCGGTCAATCCGTTGATGAGTTATTGATTGAAACAATTTTCACACTTATTGTGATGGTGACCTTAACTTTTGACCAACTGACCCCAATTTTGAAAGGGGTCATCTAATGTTAAAGGTCAATGCGCATGTGAAGTATCAAGCCAATCGGTGGATTCGTTGAAAAATTATTTATCAGAAACGCTTTTCCAACTTATTGTGCCAGTGACCATGACCTTTGACCTAGTGACACCTTTATGCAACCCAAAGCGTGTCCGAGCCAAATAAACAAAGAAAGTATGAAAATTGTGACAGGGAGTGTGAAAAAAGTTCGAGCCACTCAATAATTGGACCCTTGCCAGCCATTCAACAAAAAAATTTATGAATACATAGCAAAAAATCCATGCTTCAAGGAGAATTCGAGCCAACATGAAATTCGAGCCATGCAAGTAAAAGCCATTAGGTTTCAACTGTACAGTGACCTTGACCTTACTAGCTCCAAGAACAAACCTAAGTAAAGTCTCCATGCAATCTCTCTTTATCCAAATGTTCATTCAGATTGGTCAATGCAAACTTAGGCTATTGACCTAAAACCACAAGTTTTAAACTTTATTGGAAATATGGACAACAACATTTTGAGAACAAAATTTTGACAAAAAAGGTTGATTTATTTGTCAACTTGTTATAACCAACCCATAACAACCATAATAAATAAGACCTTTGTTTTTCTCTGACATCCCTGTGCATTATTGCTGACTTAATTTGCCAGCATTTGTCACAAACATATTATATATATTTTTTAATAATCCATAATAAAATTCTTCATGAAACACATACTATTCTTCATAACCATCACCCATCAAACATTTTTTTTTAAATGCATACAATTTTCCATTTATATCTATAAACATGTTTAGGCCAACCTTGAAACGATGGTGTCCCAGTTTTGCTGCAGGAATCTCCAGGCCAGGATCTGACCTGTGTACGACGTTGCCACAGATGATAGCGCCATCGGTGCGTCCTGGGATCGAACCTCGGACTCATTCAGACTGGAGTGTAAAAGCCTGCAAGAAAAAGATATGTGTTTGTAAGAAACACTATGTCCCCTTCTGTGCCGATTTGAAGCTATAAATTTGACCTTTGACCTTGAAGGACGACCTTGAACTTGCACTACTCAAAATGTGCAGCTCCATGAGATACACATGCATGCCAAGTATGAAGTTGCTATCTTCAATATTGCAAAAGTAATGGCAAAATGTTTAAGTTGGAGCAAACAAACAAACAAAGAAACAAACAAACAAACCAACCAACCAACAGACAGGGCAAAAAACAATGTCTCCCACTATAGTGGTGGGGGGACATAAAAATAAAATTCAAAACTCAAAAATCATCCACACATTGCTTCATATAGAATCATTGCCTGGATAATGTTTGACTAAAGCTTCCTTTTTTTCCCTTCTTAACCCTTTGCATGCTGGGAAATTTGTCGTCTGCTAAAATGGTGTCTGCTTAATTTCTAAAATTAGCATTTTCTTCGATTTTTTTTTCAAATAATATTATCAGAATAGCAAACAGTTTGGATCCTGATGAGACGCCATGTTCTGTTGCGTCTCATCTGGATCCAAACTGTTTGCAAAGGCCTTCAAAATTCGGTTCCCGCAATGAAAGGGTTAAGTAGGTGTAATAATAACACTGATAAGGTGTAATCCACTCACTAATAATATATTTTAGAACAAGCATTTTCGCCTAAAAATTGTCTCACTGAAGTATTTTCAATGAGGAAATTATGGAACTTCTTCACCTTTAATAATTAAACTTTAGACCCCTGTCAATTTTTCCACTTAGTTTGCATTGGCGGGTATTAAAGAGATTTATGGGTGATGGGAATTCAGCCTTTTTAATTCTTCTGGGAGGAGCACTTTAAAGAATTTTGTACAAATATGTCTGGCTCTGGGGTGGGGAATTAGATCCCCCCTCCAAAAAAATAAATAAAATTATTAAGGTTTGTCTCATGGTGTGACATAAGCCCATAAAGCATCTCCATCAGCATCTTACCTGCTCAATAGCCTGGCCTCCTTGGTGCTAGCAAGGGCATACATCTTACCTGCTCAATAGCCTGGCCTCCTTGGTGCTAGCAAGGGCATACCTGCTCAATAGCCTGGCCTCCTTGGTGCTAGCAAGGGCATACCTGCTCAATAGCCTGGCCTCCTTGGTGCTAGCAAGGTCTTACCTGCTCAATAGCCTGGCCTCATTGGTGCTAGCAAGGTCTTACCTGCTCAATAGCCTGGCCTCCTTGGTGCTAGCAAGGTCTTACCTGCTCAATAGCCTGGCCTCCTTGGTGCTAGCAAGGTCTTACCTGCTCAATAGCCTGGCCTCCTTGGTGCTAGCAAGGGCTTACCTGCTCAATAGCCTGGCCTCCTTGGTGCTAGCAAGGTCTTACCTGCTCAATATCCTGGCCTCCTTGGTGCTAGCAAGGTCTTACCTGCTCAATAGCCTGGCCTCCTTGGTGCTAGCAAGGTCTTACCTGCTCAATAGCCTGGCCTCCTTGGTGCTAGCAAGGTCTTACCTGCTCAATAGCCTGGCCTCCTTGGTGCTAGCAAGGGCATACAGAAGCTTGCGTTTCTCATTGTCATCTCTTGCCTCGTTGTAGCGTTTCCAGACTGACTCCCACACTGTGCCATCTCCAGTCATGACTCCAGTCATGTATATGACGGCCTTTAGATCCACATTTAAGCTGTCATTGTAAACATTTAGTTATTCTGACAAAATTTTAGCTAGTTGTTTCTTTAAGCAAGCATCAAAATAATAATTTCTAGGCAACTCACTTGAAAAAGCAAAAAGGAGCTAAAGGCCCGTACTCCTGACCCCATTCTTTGACCCTAGAGTAAAGAATAGACTCAGAACAAAGAAAAATTGGTTGAGCATTTAAATATATAAACAAACAGTTATCCATTGACTTAAATGAATTAATTATTTAAGTATTGGTATACACTTTAAAACAAAGAATAATACTGACAACATAACAGTTTATTGCATTTATACTTTTTGTTTAGTAACAAGGCATTATTGCAATTGCTCATTTTAAGTTTTTATGTTAACAATTTATAATTAGTAGGACATACATTTCAATATTTCCAACTTCCTCATTATGTACACCTAAATAACTTGGGACCCTTAATAACTCAAGCTTTTTTTTCATCCTATGGTAACTTTAAAGTAATGAAATCAAACTGTAATATGAAACTATTCTAGTGAATGAAAAATGATAAAAAGGATAAATGTGTATATGTAATTACTACCTTGTTTTGTTTGTCAGCCAACTCATAAACTGCTGGCGACCGTTCTCCAGGACAGGCGCATACCCCAGGCCAACTGCCTTGTCTACAAGAATGCAAATGTAACCATGGAACATTGAAGGCCCATGTGTTCAAAAGTTTTAACATTTAGTTAAAATTTCCCATGGTTCAAATTTGGATATTTTTCCAAACCTTGCCTTTCACAATTCGCTTTGAAAACCTAAATCTGTAAAACTTATGAAAACCTTGTGCTTGTTATGGTCAGAGATATTTTACCAAACATTTTTAAATGTTTAAAGTTAGCTATAACTCATGGTTCAAGTTTGCAGCCACTGAACCGATACTGGCAAAATATTTATTGAGGGTTGATTTCAACTTTTGTATCAGCTGTATACGCTTATTTTTTTTAAAACTATTATCTATTCATTTCAAATTTTCATTAGAGTAATTAGATTGAGTGACGTGACGGTGGTGCGCGCGCAACTTCTTTTTTTCTCTCGATTCTGAAAAATTAAAGTTATTTAATTTCTCTTTCCCCTCATGCTTAAACTATCTCCTTGCCTACAACTTACTTCATGAACAGTATGGTAAGCCATCTCCATTAAGATCTGACAGATAAACTCTAAATGACAGATGCAAGAAACACTTTTTGAACACCCCTCATTCAACCTCGTTCTGAAATTGCATTTGTTTACTTCCGGTTACGAAATTTGAAGGAAAACCTTACGATGTTTGACCACCAAATCACAACTTTTGCGCTGACAACAGTGCTCATCATGACCAGGCTAACCCCAGAGATGCCAAACCATGGTAAGTAGTCGGATAGTGGTACAATTTACCAAGTCTTAGGTCAAAGTTGCCCAACATTGTCACTTTCTTCGCATCTTATTATTAGCATGAAGACCACAATGAGAAAGGCTCAAGGCCCTATCTGCCGAGACAAACAAGTCCTATTGTACCTATGCATTCTCCTACTAGCAGAGTCAATAGAACCAAACCCTGGCCCAAGACAGACCAAATTTCCCTGTGCTATATGCAGTAAAGCATGCAAATGGACAACACCCTGTGTCTGCTGCGATTCCTGCGATGTGTGGTACCATCAGGAGTGCATGGGGATGCCGGACTCTGTCTTCAAGGCCCTGACTAACATAACTTGGGAATGCGTTCAATGCGGCGTGCCTAACTTCTCAACAGGGATATTCGACACAACCCTGTTCGACACCTCAAACAGCTACTCGGCCCTAAGCGACATCACACATACAGATAGTGAAATCAGCTTCAGCCGCCCAAATGCCACTTCGTCGCCCCACCAGCATCAGCATAGCTCAAGGGAAAGCCCCACTGCTGCCAGGGCTGAAAATGGACTGAGAACTCTGGTCGTTAATTGCCAGTCAATCAAAAGCCCAGGCAAGAAGGCGATACTGCAGAACATGATTGAAGCGACACAGGCTGATATAGTCATTGGCACGGAATCATGGCTCGACGACTCTATTGGATCGTCTGAGGTGTTTCCGGCCAACTTCAATGCTTACCGGAAAGACCGAGATAGGAAATCCACTGGAGGAGGAGTCTTCATTCTTGTATCAGACAAACACAGGAGTGACGAACCAGAAGAGTTGAAATCAGACAACAACCTAGAGGCGGTGTGGACCAAGGTCCAAATTCAAGGAGCACAAGACCTCTACATTGGTGCGTGCTATAAACCACCTTCATCCACTGATCCCGAATATCTAGAGGAACTCAAGGCCGTCCTTACCAGAATCCCAAGAAACGCCCACCTATGGCTGGGAGGTGACTTCAACCTGCCTGATATTGACTGGGAAAAATGAATGCCCTAAACCACAGGCCACAAACAACACCCAATGTAAACAGCTCCTGTCAATAGCCAAGGACGCATCACTTGACCAAGTTGTCCAGTCGCCCACGCGTATCACGGAGTACACCAGTAACATTCTTGACGTTTTCTTCACAAACAACATTACTCTCATCAATAAATGTGAGACCATCCCTGGAATAGGCGACCATGAAGCCATATTTGTGGACTCTAGCTTACGCCCAAGGAAGGTGAAGAAACCGCCAAGAAAGGTATACCGATACAGGAAAGCCGACTATCAGTCGATGCGTGATGAGTTGTCCGCACAGACTTCACCGTTTATGGAAAACACCAAGGATATGACAGTTAATGACTCGTGGTCTATCTTTGAAGAGCTCCTAAAAAGGCTTATGAACCAACACATTCCATCAAAAATGCTGTCTGGAAATAAGGTACACAAACCTTGGATCACAAAAGCGGTCAAGGTCCTCCACAGGAAGAGAAATAAACTCTTCGCCCGACAAAAAGCGACAGGAAAGTCGAAAAATCGTCATAGCTATCTCCAGGCCAAAGCTACCTCTCAGCGACTAGAGAGGCAGGCTTATTGGAAATACATCAGCGCCAGCTACAAAGTAACTCCTAATGACCCCTCGTGGCTGTGCCGGTTGAGGCTCAATCCTCTCAGCGGCCACCGTAGCCGGAGAGGCATGAGGGAGAAGGGCGAAACGTAGCTGGTGTTCTGCTTTACTTTCCTTCTGTCTTTTAACTATCAAGCTCTTCTTACTTTACTGTCCCTCATTCTTTATTCTTATTCTTTCACCACCCGTCGCATAATAATCATGCTTGATTGCAGCGATGTACAATGTAGATGTAGATAGATGTAGATGTAGAGTAACAATTGTTAACATGTTCAATTGGAGAAGTCAGGACCTGGTGAAATTGGAAAAATTTTGAGAAGTTATTGCTCCTTGAGGGAGTTCTCCTGTACACAAGACACACACTGGTTGCATTACAACATTGCAACCCAACTTTAAGTAAAGCAAACATGACTTATTTTAACCAACCCTTTACTGAATGTGTATACTCAGTTTAATATCCAGTAGGGATAAAGATATATATTTTCATGGTAAAAAACACTCTTTTTATTCCAATATTTTGCCCAAATGGACTTTATCAAGGTTTACAAATATAAATTTACTACATCTTTTTTACTGTCTTGTACATCAATAAAGTAAATGTTTTTCAACGTCAACAATGACAGGATATGACGTCATGACGTCATACATTACCATGTGACATACAATTGCACCAAAATAAATAAATAACATATACCGTAACATATGGTTACTATACTTGATTATCTGTATTATTATTATTATTATAGTATAGTATTTAAATTACAATTGATAGTAAGTTCTTATCAAGTATAGTTACCATACAACAAATTGTCATCGGTATATGTTATTTATTTATTTTGGCGCAATTGTATGTCACATGGTAATGTATGAGGTCATGACGCCATTTTCTGTCATTTTTGACGTTGAAAAACATTTACTTTATTGATGTACAAGACAGTAAAAAAGATGTAGTAAATTTATATTTGTAAACCTTGATAAAGCCCATTTGGGCGAAATATTGGAATAAAAAGAGTGTTTTTTACCATGCGAATGTGTATAGGCAATCATTTCTGTGATTTATACATACCATCAAAGGCATGGTTTCAAAAACATATATAACCACAAGTGTACTTTCCAAAATGCTGAAAGGCAATGATGGGATAATATATAATTCCATTGTACGAGTATTTCTTACCAATATCATTAGATTAGACCCTTTTTAGACATTGACCATTTAAACAATTATGAAAGCAACTGTTATAGACCAATTTTTAGTTCCTGACAAATGAAACCCAGCATAAATGTATGAATATGAGACTAGCTATTGGAAAACTTGGCTCTATCTATTTGAGTAAAGTGTCATCCTAGATTAGCCTGTGCAGTACACACAGATTAATCAGGGACAACACTTTCTGGTTTTATTATATTTCTCCATTTACAGGACAACACTTTATGTATATGCATTAAGTCCTGTTTTACCAGAGCAAGTCACATATAAAGGTAAACAAATCCTTATTCTTTGTTCCATCTCATAAAATTTTCTTGGGCAAAATTCCAAGCCACTGTCTTAAAAAAGATCGAAAACACCAGGCTTTTTTTCAATTAGTTTCATAGCAAACTTGTAAAATAGAACAAATGTTTATCAGAAAGGACTGCATCCATCAACAACCATCTATACCTATAATAGCAGCTTTCAGATATTTTTCCAGGTCAGATATATTTTCAAATTTCAGCCAGTCTTTCTCCGATATTGTTTTCAGACGGTTCATCATCAGCTTCAGCAAGTAAGCCTTGAAGGCTGAATACACAGGCTTACTTTCCAGTCTGAAATTAACATGAAACATAATCAAAGTGAGAAAAAGCTAAACATGAAACAGAATCATAGTGAGAAAACGTTTAACATGAAACAGAATCATAGTGAGAAAATGCTAAACATAAAACAGAATCAGAGTGAGAAAATGCTAAACAAGAAAACAGAATCATAGTGAGAAAATGCTTAACATTTAACAGAATCATAGTGAGAAAATGCTAAACATGAAGCAGAATTATAGTGAGAAAACACAAAACATGAAATACAATTATTGTGAGAAAATGCTAAACATGAACAGAATCATAGTGAGAAAACGCTAAACATGAAATGGAGTCATAGTGAGAAAATGCTAAACATGAAACATCATCATAGTGAGAAAAAGCTAAACAAAATCATAGTGAGAAAGTGCTAAACATGAAACACACAATATCATTGTGAGAAAACGCTAAACAGAATCATAGTGAGAAAGCACTAAACATGAAACAGAATCATTGTGAAAAAACACTAAACATGAAACAGAATCATAGTGAAAAAGCGCTAAACATGAAACTGAATCATTGTGATAATATGCTAAACATGACACACAATCATAGTGAGAAAATGCTAAACATGAAACTGAATCATAGTGAGAACATGCTAAACATGAAACTGAATCATAGTGAGAACATGCTAAACATGAAACACAATCATAGTGAGAAAATGCTAAACATGAAACACAATCATAGTGAGAAAATGCTTAACATGAAATAGACATAATCATAGTGAGAAAACATTTAACATGAAACAGAATCATAAAATAGTAAGACAATGTTTAACCTGAAACAGAATAAGGGAAAGAAAATATTTAACATGAAATAGACTCATGGTTGGATTTTTTTTTATTTCAGACCCGCAAATTAAGTTGTTTGTGTCCACTTAAATCTCAAAAAAGGTACATGGTCTTTTAAACTTTGTGTTCTGTTAACCTATCATATACAAGATATTTCCGACATTAATATTTGGGTGTTTGATGACAAAAACTCTTCCAAATCTCTTTGCATCATTTCTTATTTAACATCTATAAGTAATTCAGGTCCACCATTCACATAAAGTGGAAAACTAAATTATATGAAACTGGGTTAAAAATATTAAAATAAATTACAAAGCAAATTATAAAGGGCATTAACAGAAGGCAAGGTTTGATAAAAAGGAGATTGTCACACACAAAACATTGTCTCCTAACAGGTTGATGGGTTTAAAGTAAGAAAAGGATTTCTATAAGGTCATTTACCAAGATAAATTACTTGTTATTCCTGGCAGAATGCAGATTTGAGTTTTCTGTGGACATATTTAAAACAGATTTAGTATGACAAAAAAGAAGTAATACTGTATATATTCCCTCTAACCACAGGCTGAGTTTCATTAACCTATCTTAAATATTTTTTGAGTTATGGCAGGCTGCGTATTTTTGTTATGGACAGATGAAAAGAAGGGCGGACAGACGGGCAGACAGACTGGGTGTAAATCAATAAGTCCCCTCTGTTAACACTGCTAGGGACTTGAAACAGTCTTAAACGAAATGGAATAAAATGTACATAAATTTAACATTATAGGACTTATAAAAGTGTGTCTTTTAATATGACATAATGAAAGCATTATTTTTAAATAACAAAGCATGTTTTTATTGACTTAGTGTGCTTTATTTAAAAATGTTTAAAAATGATTTTGATTGATGCATGTATAAAAAGGTATATGGAATTTAGTTTTATCCAGTCAGAACACACAAACCAGGCACAGGTAAGTACAATAGTGAACTATTTTATCTGGTAATCATCAGGAAGGGAAAGAAGATTAACAAGCAAAGAAAAAGAGGGAGAAGAAAGATAAAATCTAGCAGCGCACTCTTTAGGGAGCTCATAAAAGTGCCAGCCTGAGGGGGTATTCACAAGAGTCTTAAGAAACATGTCATCTTTATTACTGCTTTTTTTCTGATTTTAATAACTACACATTCAATGTAATCATCAAATCTTTAAAACAATGTTTCAACTGAACAACACAAGATACCCATTAACATGAGAAAAGTATATACGTCGTAAAAGAAAATAAATATGGATGAGTGACAAAGATCTGATAAATATGTTCAGGAAAATAACAGCATTTCATAAGGAGTAGATTGGATGATAGAAATGTGTTGGTCATGTAAACAACAACAAAAAGGACTGTCAGTATAACAGGTAAATCTCCCAATATTTATTTGATCCAATAGCGGGTAATTGACCTTAGTTTTATTTTTAGTTTGAATACTCTGCACTGTCCCTGAATGCCCACAATTGTAATTTTAATTTTTATTTTAATCCCTTCATCAATTAATTACTAATTTATACATGTAATCTAATCAAAACACATGAAATAGACTAAAAATAAATAAGCCCAGGGCAATAACTCTAAAATGACTAATAAAAAAGTAGTGATTCTTTTACTCTGCACTTCCTCTCGTTTTCTCTATCAATGTACCAAAGTTCATTGCAATAGATTCAGTGCTATAGGAATTATACTCTGCACATGAATACAAGAAAGTCATGGTTCTTGTTCACTGCACTTTCACTTAGTGATTATATGAAGTTTCTTTAAAACCTTTCAATACTTCAGGCTCTGCACAAGAAGCAGCGTAGAATAACAGGTGTAAGGAAGGACGAAAGGACGGACTTAGCGATTACTATATGGTTATGCCTCCCATTTCAATTATCAACTGTTACCTGCATGACCTTGCAGTATTATTTCTAATTAAAATTAGTGTGGTTTTCCATGCAATATGTATTCAGGCTTAATTTTAATCATTTGGGCTTCATTGGTTTTTGCCCTTACACAGAATCTATTCTTTTGTGTCTCTCATGTCTGCCAGAAAGGCAATATTTTCCCAAAAGCTTGGCCTGGATATGATATACACTCCTTTCACAATGTAATATTCTATGTAAATTACTGATATCTTGAAACGTTTTGATCCAAATTCTTTTGAATTAAAAAAAAAATTTGGTCTCCATTTAGGCCATGTCCTAATAGGGGTCTCCATGCACCCACCCTGAGATTAATTTTCACCTATACCAAGTTGTTCAGTAACTCAAGTAAGTATATTTTTTCACTTGTCCTCAAAGATATATCCATATATTATATCTTATCGTAATACAAACAAACTAGTGTTTAAACAAAGGCTACACATTGTGCTTTATTTTAAAGACCAAATTATATATTTATCTCATTTGCATATTCATGAATATTAATGAGAAACTAACAAAATTGCGAAAAATTACTATTATTGATTATAACTATGTTACTATACAATCATATTTGATGAATTTGGTGTCTATACCTAGGTTTTAAGGGGCAAAGAACACATAAAGATCATCGGAGCTTGTTGAAGTTTACAATAGGACACACAAATCCAACATGGCGTCCAAAATGGCCACCAAAATGGCCGCCAAAACCTATAAATGATCATAACTATGTAAATATCCACTAAAATTTGATTATTTTGGTGGCTTTACATAGGTTTCAAGGGCCAAACAACACATTAAGATCATCAGACATTGTTTAAGTTTATTATATTACACACAAATCCAACATGGCGTCCAAAATGGCCGCCAAGATGGCCACCAAAACCTGTAAATGATCATAACTATGTAACTATCGACTCAAATTTGATGAATTTGGTGTCTATACCTGGGTTTTAAGTGGCAATAACACATAAAGATCATCATACATTGTTTAAGTTTACAATAGTACACAAAAATCCAACATGGCGTCCAAAATGGCCACCAAGATGGCCACCAAAACCTATTTATGATCATATATATATAACTATAAAACTATCCACTCATATTTGATGATTTTGGTGTCTATACCGAGGTTTCAAGGGGCAAAGAACACATTGAGATTGTCAGACATAGTTTAAGTGTATTATGTTAGACAGAAATCTCACATGGCGTCCAACAACACAATAAGAAGGACCACAAGTCCATTACTTTTGACGTGATTTGTGTTATGTGAAATGCCATCGTTTGGACCAGCCTGGATTTTGACAAGAGGATCGATATTTTTCAGCTTCAGGCAACACTGAGTTGGCAGGAAATAATGCCTATCTTGCATCAGAACAAAATTCTTGCCTATGATTAATAATTATGAACAATGGGGACAAAACGTGCATTCTGTCAACATAAGCCTTAGTTTGCAACCTTGCCACAACCTTCACACAATTGTAACGTTTGACCAACCCTTGTATTGGAAGGCTGCCGCAATCATCATTGATGCGCCACAAAGTAGTTGAAAATGTTGTTCAGAATTTGGGATGTTTCATAATCGTGTGAACTTGTGGGGGGGGGGGGGGGGGGGGGGGCAAGGATCCCTCATGGAAGAAACTGCTCTCAAAACATACTTGAGGCTGTCTATGGAGAACATGCAATTGTGCACATTTTGACACGAAAAGCTGTCCAGGGCTTCACAGGACCATGTTCTTGTTGAAAAGTGCATACACAACCAGGACCCAGGAAGATCCAGACATTCAGATCATCTGGATAATGCCAAGAATTTGTACTCTAACAACGCTAGCAGATGATACATGTTACGCGATTTTGATCAAACTCGAGAGGGCTACAGAGAAGAAGAAACATGAACTTGCCATGACCTCAAAGACAGGCATAGTATGGCTGAATTATCAGCTTATGATTACAAATTTAAGCATATTGTACTGTGTGTTGGCTGATACATTAGCAGGCAGTGTCCGATATGTTATCCATCTTTGCTGGGTACATTACCTGCAATCTGCTTATAACAACATGTATCTGCAGCAAATAAGCAACCTAGAGGAAACCCACCCGAATGTTTATCAAAAGTTTGGTATTGGTTTTCACGTTGTTCGTAGGAAAAATCTGTGCTGGGCTGGGCTAGGATGTGATCTTGTCATTGAGCAAACATTAGTGATGTTTTTATAGAGCACATGTGGTCTCACCCGCGGCAGTGGAATGACAGAGGAAATGCAAACCCCTTGGACCCTATCTGCAATACTCGAGCACAACAGTGCAATGCAGGATTTTACAGAATTGACCTTTACTACAAGTCAACAACACAAAGACTCAACTGAGGCGTGCATCAAAGGGGATTCTTCTGATCTAGAGAAAATGCAGACACAGATTACAACCTGCTCACCATACACAGCTGACCTTACTCTGAGAAACATGGTCTATGGGATATTGGCTGGGTCAGATATGAATGTTCGTGCAATTGAGGCGGTTTGGAAAACGATCATACGAGATATCATAGGAAAGTCAGTCTTTGCTTATAAATTTACGAGAAAATACAGAACCAAAGCTAATGGGAATAGCTTGGCTGTTAAGATCGCTTCTGACCGCGCTTTTTATTCTGCTCTTCTGTTCCAGCGTTTCCTGGTGGTCAAAATCTGGAGTTGCTTCCCTTTCAGTTGTATTGTCTTATGAACTGAGCTTCCATCCTGCTGCCTTCTTTGAAGCTAAGAACATACTTTGTACAACAGATAAGCCTCAGATCGCGACACATCATGTGAGGCTGTGATAAACTGTATTCATGAAACAGATGCATGATGGTGGCAGTTTGCTGCATTGTTGACCATGGAGAAGGGCGACTCAAATAACGCACTAGTTGAGTCTTATGTAGATTCAGAAAAAGGCATAACGGAAAAGCAACAGTGGGGTTCGATGGCTAAGAAGACGGTCATTATAACAAAAGACATCACGCACTGCAGACGATGAAACAAATTTGAATCATATTGTGAGTTTCAGCAAAGAAACAGAATGCTCATGTAAAAAAGGAAGACTTTTTGACTCGTGACAGAAACAAGGCCAGCATGATTGCTCTGATCCGCACAACTCTGACTAAAGTGGGATGCTATGTTGTTCTGTCTTCAGGGGATGCAGACGTTGAAATTGTTAAATCAACAGTATAACGATCTTGCGTAGCACCACAACATTGGTGGACGAGGATACAGATTTGCTCATCTTGATCCTGCATTACTTCGAAAGGGACAATAAGACCATCTACATTCGCTCTGATGTAAATTAATGGTCAAAGGAACACAAAGTGTTTAATATTAACCTTTTGAAAGAACTCATGCTTATTCAGGCTGTTATTAATCTTCAATGATTTGCAGCAACAGTAAAAAATGAAGTCTACAGAAGTTGGTAGAACCTGATCCTATCATGAAGTCATGTGCTAGTTCATTCTCTTCTTCAAATGTCGTAAATTGGATTTTATGATTATTCAACTGCTTAGTGATTACCTCAATTCGATCAAAGTGTTCCTTGTCTCCTAAACTATGGCGTTTTACATAACAACCATAACGTTTGAGTAACAAGTTATGGAAGGACTTGTGGTCTATCGTAATGTGTTGAAGGCCATTTTGGACGCCGTGTTGGATTTCTGTGTAACATAATTAGCTTACATTTTGTCTGATGATATAAATGTGATATTAATGTATTTTTGCTCCCTGGGTATGGACATCAAATTTATCAAATTTGAGTGGATAGATACATAGTTATATTTTATGATCATAAATATGTTTTGGTGGCCATCTTGGCGGCCATTTTAGATGCTGTCTTGGATTTGTGTGTAATGAAATAAACTTAAACAATGCCTGATGATCTTAATGTGTTCTTTGCCACCTGAAACCTATGCATATTTATAATCATTAATAGGTTTTGCGGCCACCTTGGCGGCCATTTTTGACACAATGTTGGATTTCTGTTCATGAAGCCTGGATATAGACACAAAATTCATCAAATTTGAGTTGAAAGTTGCATCGTTCTGATCATAAATAGGTTTTGGCGGCCATCTTGGTGGCCATTTTTGACGCCATGTTGCATTTGTGTTTACTTTATTAAACTTAACCAATGTCTGATGATATAAATGTGTTCTTTGCCCCCTGAAAACTGGGTATAGACATAAAATTCATCAAATTTGAGTGGAAAGTTACATAGTTATGATCATACATAGGTTTTGGCGGCCATCTTGGCGGCCATTTTTGACGCCATGTTGGATTTTTGTGTACTATATTAAACTTAAACAATGTCTGATGATCATTATGTGTTCTTTGCCCCTTGAAACCTAGGTATAGACACCAAATTCATCAAATTTAATTGTATAGTAACATAGTTATGATCATAAATTTAAAAAAATCCTGATTTTGTTAGTTTCTCATTAATATTCATGAATATGCAAATGAGATAAATATATAATTTGGTCTTTAAAATAAAGCACAATGTGTAGTCATTGTTTAAACACTAATTTGTTTGTATTACGATAAGATATAATATAATAATGATGTGATATAGTCTCCCTGGTCCGTTTTCCAATTTTGAGTGGCGGTTGCCATGGAAGCTGGTTGTTATGGACACTTTCATTTGATTTTCTCTTTGAGGACAAGTAAAAAAATTTACTAACTTGAGTTACTGAACAACTTGGTATAGGTGAAAATAAATCCCAGGGGAGGTGCATGGAGAGCCCTATTGGGACATGGCCTAATCTGAGTTTGCATTAAAGAAGCACTTACCTGTCTGACAGGAAGGCAATGCTGTCCAAGAAACTAGACCAGGGGACGTAATCTTCTTCGTTCACAAGGTATAGAGAGAGGTCAAGGGCCACACTGTAGTCCAGCTGACCTACGCGGGCCAGCATGAAGGCGTCGTCAAGGAGACCAGCACGCTCCGGCACTGAGAACACCTGGTAAAGGGTGGGTCATGTTTAACATTCCTGTCTATTGAATTCACTGATAAAGGGTAGGGCATGTTGAAGACTCAGTCTATGGAATATTCTGCACGGTAATTCAAATTACAATACAAATTTGCTATAGTCACCAAGTACAGAATAAAAACCATTGGCCAGTAACCCCAAATCCCAAAACAAGAGCACCGCATAACGGGTGCCATGCTCGGCTACAGGTGCAGTTTTGAATAAATGAAAGCTTGTCAGAATTCTATTTTTTTTAGAGGTCACAGTGACCTTGACCTTTGACCTAGTGACCCCATAATGGGTGTGGCGTGTAGAACTCATCAAGGTGCATCTACATATGAAGTTTCAAAGTTGTAGGTGGAAGCACTTTGATTTTAGTGCCAATGTTCAAAACCTTAACAAAATGTTAAGGTTTTAGCACGACGTGGACGGCGGACGACGAGCTGGCTATGACAATATCTCGGGTTTTCTCCGCAAACGCTGAGCTAACTTGGTTACCTCGTATTATATAAATTAATAATAAATACACAAATTTCAAACACTATATAAATGACTATACATATATCAGTGTTCTTTAATCCAGAATTTCATTCAATAAAACACAAGGAAAGTTACCTAGTTTCAGGGAGATTGTTGTTCTCTTCCCATTGAAGTAATGCAAATGCAAATTTTACAACAAGAGCACCGCATAACGGGTGCCACGCTCGGCTGCAAAAGATTATTTTTTTTAGAGGTCACAGTGACCTTGACCTTTGACCTAGTGACCCAACAAGAGATGTGTTTGTCAGAAACACAATGCCCCCTATTGCGCTGCTTTGAAATAAAATTGCTATTTATCATTTGGCAGGTATAGAAATCATCTCCCTTTAAAGCTTATTACTTCCCTTAAATTTTGTCCAATCCAACCGGAGGGGGGGGGGGGGGGGGGGGGGGGCGGTGACTTTATTTAACAAAAATATATACGTGGGCAGGTCAGATAACTATGTCCATTTAAAGCTTATAACTTCCCTTAACTTAGTTTTTTCGACCCTAGACCTTGAAGGATGATGTTCACCTTGAAATTTACCACTCAAAATGTGCAGCTCTATGAGATACACATGCATGCCAAATCAGGTGCTATCTTCAATATTTAAAAAGTTATGGCCAATGTTAAGGTTTTAGCACCACGCCTATGGCGGACAACGAGCTGGCTATGAGAATAGCTCGTGTTTTCTCCGAAAACAGCCTCGCTAAAAATATTTGTTTGAAATGCCAAATCTGAGCAAGCATAGATTGTAAATGCTTGGAAATTAATTTATTTACAGAAAATGATACATATGACATAGTGGAAAACACTAAGTATAGCTTATTTACCCACTTTACACAGACTTATAGGGGTCATATAACATCATAAATAAATATTAATTAAAGAAGATTAATCAATTAGAATCCTCAGGCCTATCAGGCTACTATTCTTGCCGTGTTATTTCTTTTCATATTCGCTGAAATAGAGTAATATACATTTCACAGTCCATGTTTTAGTTTTATATTGATAGAAAAGTTTTATTATTTATTTTACATTTGAAAAACCAAGGTGCAAAAGCAGATTCAGTTTTAAAAGCATTAAATAATTATTTTATTTGTATTTGTCAAAAGTTTTTTTTTAAACATTTTATATCTAAAAATGAGGATTATATTTTCTTTAAAGATACAGAGAGATATTTTGAAAGAATCCTCCCAGATACAATCAAAAGTATACCCAATCTGCCTTCAAGTGCCCCCATTCTAAAGTTTCTTTTTACTCTATGTAAATTAAACATAACATTACAACAGCCATTGTATCATATTTTAACAGCCTTTTATTGTGCATAACATGCTTATCTATGAACAAACAAATCTTACCGGAAATTTTTAAGAGTGTCAAAAGATTAAAAATAATATTTTAATTACAGCAGTGTTTTCAGTCAATTTATATCAGGCCTAAATTAAAATTAAGTTTGTTTGCCCTTTACCAACCGACCCACTTTTAACCCCCCGACCCAAAATTTTTATTGCAATTTCTGAAAACGCAATTTTTTTATTTTAGTATTTTTTGCTGATCATAAAAGAGCCGACTGCAATATTTAGTCATGCGCGTATTATCCTGTCCATTCTTATCGCCCCTGACCGATCTAGGTCGCTTCGATAGTTACAATTTCATATGCTGATAGAGCTTGTCGAGTTGTTGCCAAATGACAACTGAATTACATTTTGGTTTGCGAATGTAGCCGAATATATACGATTTTACGTTGCTATCCAGTATCCATGCATCTCTCTTTATATTGCGGAAGATACCGACGTATCCCGCTTGAGCATGCATGTTTTTACACACATCCAAGATGGCAGCAAGCAGACAAGAAATTGGGATGAACTGCGGAAATGATAAATAACATTCAAGTTAACGACCGATATCATATGGTTATTAGGATATAATTTAATGAGTGTGTCAATTAACGCAAACGTCACAGAAACGAGTGTTGGAAAATTGGAGCTGAGTCTACTCACAAAGTTAAAGCATGTAAGATGAGTATCGTTTGAATAAGGGAAGAGACAAACATGTTTTGATTTATAATGCTAGTGGATCTGTGTATGCTCAGATTCATACGCATATTATGCTTTATTATGTTTGTCACGCTGTACAGTTTACTGAAATAGGTTGTCAAGTGCAAGATATTGAAAGGTAAACAAATGGAATATATTATTTTAACTCTGTTTAATATATCATTAAGTTTTGTGATTAACACAACAAGAACACTAAAGCCTGTTTGTTTATATTTTTTAATGGTTTCCCCATATGATATTTAATTTAAAAATACTGAATTAAATTAATACTCTTAAAGAGGTTATGATTAAATTCAATGGTTTATAAGAATCTATAGATTATTGCAAGTTTAATATGCATGTGGATGGATATTAACTATACATTATCTTCATGGTAAGAAGACATTAAAGCAGCACTTTATAATATAAAAATGCTGTCAAACATGAACTTAAAAGCAATTTAAAATCTTTAATTCTGTTACGTATAATCATATTTATAATGCTTAATGTTTCCCAATTTCATGGTTTATCACGCTATCTATCCCAATTTCATGGTTAATCGCGCTTATTTTCCCAATTCAACTGGCACAGGCTGTAATAAATAAAAGAAAAAAAATCACTATTATATGCAAGAAAACAGCAAACAAGATATGGTTAAGCTACATGTAAATAGGGCTTCGTACACTGCAACAGTGCTTTAATAACAGTGTTTTAAATATTCATGAACTATAAGGTTATTAAAAATATAATTTCTCAAATAAAATAAAATAATTTTCCTACCTACCTACCCACCTGTAAAATCTAGGGTCGGTAAAGGGCAAACCAACAATATTTTAAGTGTTGCCTCATTTATCCTCCTTGTTAACAGTATAATATAGTGCTGTTTGAAAGTATCAGAATGCCTCATGCTTTATCATTTTTATATCAAGATTTAATTTTGGATTGAAACTCCAGCTTGTTTATCACAGAATTAAAAAAGGCTTGTATTTTTTAACTTGTCCCATGGGATAAGATGTTTTGGTTGTCCGAGACAATGGACTACCATTACTGTCAAGCTCTGACAGTATTGATAGCTACAGAGCCAATCATATTGGGGCCATGTTTTACTCGGCTTCTAAATCATAATTTACTTGTAGATTATCACGTTTCATTTAAATCTTAAAAAAAAATTATGGTGTCTACTTGTTTAAAAAAATATATATTTTAACAAGCTGTGTTTGTGAAACACTATGTTCCCACATATATTTGACCTTTGACCTTGAAGGATGACCTTAACCTTTCACCACTCAAAATGTGCAGCTCCATAAGATACACATGCATGCCAAATATAAAGTTATCTTCAATATTGCAAAAGTTATGGCAAATGTTAAAGTTTGATGCAAACAAACAAACTAACAAACAGACTGGGCAAAAACAATATGTCCCCCAGTATAGACTGGGGGACATAAAAAATTATAAACATGTCCCCTTAATGCAATTTCAAATTTATTCTACGCATTAAAATATGTGCCAAAATCTCAGAATAGCCCAAGCACCTAAGTAAAAGACTCTTTAACTTATAAAGTGCTTGGGCAATTCTTAGATTTTGGCACATATACCTCTTAGATGGCCCTGCACTTACAGTATGGTTTTGGTTAAGCTGCCTTATTATGCCCCTCCAGGTGTCAGGGTCATAATTGACTCGATAGAAACCGTACATCCCACAGTTCCCTTTCACCCAGTCACCTAGGATACCGTCCACAGTTGCTGTAAGATTTAACAGAAAGGGTATATGTATGAATGTATGATAAGAAACCAGTACTCTTGATTAAGTTATGCATTATTGACTCCAGACATCCCATAATAGCCCTAACTTAGATCAAAAGGTTGCTATGCATATGGTGTATGCCTAGCGACCAGGAGGTCACAGGATCGATCCCCAGTGTGAAAGCCTCCTCAAAGACCCCAAGTACTGCTTCTTGTCAGGAAACAAACTTTTCATTACCTGGGTAAGCCTTAGACTTTCTATGCAATCTGGCTTAAATAAATAGGTTTGAACTAATTTCATATACAGTCTCTACGTTTGTAGCTGTAGGACATGCTTACTTTGTTTACAAGTTATCAAGCCAAAACACTTTTTTTAATTTGTCAAAAAATGTTGATAATAACTATAAGCTATGCATTTAAAAGAAAAGCATTATTGATATATCTACTTATAAGAAGAAATACAACCTGTTACATCTGTTAACAATTGTTTCACAGGCCTTTCAGGCTCAGTTTGAGTGGTATAGCAGAAAGGAATCTCCCATTTGTACCTGCAGAAGAGCTGAGTAACATGAACATAACACAGATTATGTAATATGAACTATTAGTAACTCACTAAAATAAAAACAGACACATTTGAAAGGTTTTAAAGCCTTTTAAAATTTACATTAGGCAGTGAATAGACACACTAGTAAAACATGTAGCACTGTAGAGCACAAAGTCCCGTCACTTTTCAGTTTTATAATGTTATTCAATTTAATTTCTTTGAAAGAAAGTTATGTAGATTTGTAAAATCGGGAATTTCGATAGAACCTTATATTTTTGACTTATAATGTCTGATATAAGAGTTGCTGCCCAACAAATAATATTGGTTTCACAGTTGTTTAAAGCTTAATTATGATTATCAAAGAATTATTTTAGTATTAAAGCAATATTTTGCAATAAACACATTGTTAGCACAAACAATGATAGAATGTGACTTGGGAAAACTTTTTATATTAGTTTTATAAAAATGAAAGTTCTATTGAAAAAATCCCATTTGATAGAACTTATCTACAATAAAGATCTATGAATCACTTGAATATTATCATTGAAGACTAGAATCTGAACTGAATATTTATGAAGATAAGTTGATAGGATAGCTTCAAGCAAACATCATACCCATATGGAGAAGGTGTTCCATTCTGGGCATTTGGTGATGTGTTGAGAAGAAACCGAGACTGGGTCAAGGTCATCTTGTCTCTTGACCTAGTTACCTTGACAACCGGGTACCCAGTCTGACCAGTCCAGGTGTTCATCAGACGGGTTACATTTGTGTTCAATTTGGCATGACTTGCAGCCTGAAAAATCACAAAGTAACATAATTATATACATTTGATCATGGAAATTCCAGCTAAAAAAGTATTGAGTATATTTTTTAGTAATAGTGACCTTGACCTTTAATCAATCCACCCCATATAAAATCCCAAGAGATTTGACTATAAGGTAGATATTCATGCTGATCTC
This sequence comes from Dreissena polymorpha, assembly GCF_020536995.1. Taxonomy (NCBI): domain Eukaryota; kingdom Metazoa; phylum Mollusca; class Bivalvia; order Myida; family Dreissenidae; genus Dreissena; species Dreissena polymorpha. The sequence goes on from NC_068367.1 coordinate 16,306,836, forward strand.
AAATAATAAAGAATTATATTTCATATATACCAATTTAAACCCTTTTTTTAACTAGTGTAGTACCAGATGGCAGACAAAATTAAAGAACAAAGTTTCTCAAAGTTCTGAAGGCAGTATTGAAAACTAAAATAACTGTGTCAAAAACAAAACGAATTTAAGGCGAAGGTATTAAATATTTGTATATTTTGCAACACATAATCATTTATCATCACTGTAGGTGCATGACTTTCAAACAAAATGTCATAGATAACTGAATAACAATTTGGCAAACAAAAGCTTTCACAGGACACCAGACTCAACTTTTCTTGTTCTAATTATAAGAGTGCCCAGCATTTTTGTCTAAACCAAACTGTATGGATAGAAGATTAATTTATTGTTGCTATCAAATAATTAAGTATAATTTTATTTGTTTAATATCAGAAAAGGCTCATAAACAATGATTTTGAGTGGAAACCATTGTCCTGTATTTAGCAACAATGACATTTTCTGTTGACCTTGACCCAAATATACTCCCCATATCAAAAATAAAATAAAATTGTTCAATGTATCTATCCTTGCATGACATTTGCTCAATATATTCTTCAAATATTAATCCAAAACCATTTTTTTAATTCTAAGTGACCTTGACCTTGATCTCACCAATATCATGTGACATTTACAGATACAAGGAATCTATGCATCAACTTTCATCACAATTGCTTAATTTGTTTTCAATTTATCAAGTTCAAACAATTCTTCTAAATGTACTAAACGAACATGATTTTACCTCACACTAGCAATTGGAGTCAGCTCCTAAAATAGTGTTTGTTTGATAAGAGACAAAAGTGACTGATAAATCAGTTTATCATGACCAAGTATTTTTTAAGTATTCAGTTTATATTTGATGCAATAATTTGTGCAACTTTCACTGATGATTAGTTTTTTTTTATATAAATTAAAAGGATTAGGTAAACTCTCACATAATTGGTTATTTTACAGCCATTTTTTCCCTCTTTATAATGTACCCGTAAAAGGTAACTTTCCCAACTGAAGAAAAACTACAAAATTCCCAATTGCAGTATAGAAAATTCCCAATAGGAAGGGAAATTTCGTCAATTTTGTTCCAGAAGTGCATTATCTGCAAGTTAACAATTAAAATGAGCACTGACACTGAACATTTCAAGCCAAAATGAATGTAAATCAATATTTGAGTTGATTTGTGGTGCTATTGATACCAAGCCATTATAAAGACCCATAATTCCCAATAAGGAGATTTCACGACCCGAATTTTTCCAATTTCAGGGTTTTTTGCACTTTTTTTTCCCAATTGGTAGGGTACAGGTACTTTTCCCAATTAGGAAATAACAAGAGCTGTCACCATAGGATGACTTATGCCCCCTATAAACGCTTGATAGAAGTTAAGAGCTTTTTTCGAAACATAAACACAGATTTCAAAACCTAAACACGGACCCTAAGTTCAAGGTCACAGGGGTCAAAATTTGTGAGCGTATGGAAAGGCCTTGTCCATATACACATGCATGCAAAATATGAAATTGCTATCTGAAGCGACATAGAAGTTATGAGCATTTTTCAAAACCTAAACGCAAAGTGTGACGGACAGACAGACGGACAGTCCAATCACTATATGCCCTTCTTCGGGGGCATGAAAAGTGCTACAGTGTATTTTAAATCATTCCAAAATGATGAAATACAAACTGCCTATAAAAATGTGACTTAAATTTTATTAATTTATACATATGTATTGGCAGCTTTTAATATTTTTTTTTAATACAACTGATGAAAACTGATAATAATAAATACAAACAAGAGGTTGCCAAGCAATATGGTCCCCGACCGGTGAAACTCTACCATTGTCAGTATTTTTTATTTTTTTTACATTTGTTGCCATAGCAACCACAATTTTTGACGTAGGAACAAAATGAATTGACGTGCATAATCTCCATATTACCATCTGTCCATGTTTCAAGTTTCATGAAAAAATATGAAGAACTTTTTAAGTTATCGCGGGATCCAGAAAAGTGTACCGGACTGACAGACAGACTGACAGACTGACACACAGAGCGCAAACCATAAGTCCCCTCTGGTTTCACCGGTAGGGGAAAACAAGAGATTTCCAAGCAATATGGTCTCCTACCGGTGAAACTCCACCATTGTCAGTAATTTTTATTTTTTTTTTCCATTTGTTGCCATAGCAACCACAATTTTTGATGTAGGAACAAAATTTTTGATGTAGGAACAAAACGAATTGACGTGCATAATCTCTATATTGCCATCTGTCCATGTTTCAAGTTTCATGAAAAAATATAAAGAACTTTTAAAGTTATCGCAGGATCCAGAAAAGTGCGACAGACTGACACACAGAGCCAAACCATAAGTTCCCTCCGGTTTCACCGGTAGGGGACAATAAACAAGCAGTGTATACACATGCAAACCTGACCATACAATATTTAACTGTTCAAATGTTAAAGATACATGTACATTGAAGAAGAAAACGAATCCAAACACAACTACAACACAAATTAATCAGCTCGCATTCAATTTAGTCCAGCTATACTGACTACACTTACTTCAGACAGCGAGCTCCAAAGGTCTTGAGTTTGAGCGTTGCCATAATTATACTTGTTGAGATACGAGACCAATCCTGCTTTGAACACATCCTCTCCTATGTAGTTGTTTAACATCCGAATTATGGAAGCTCCCTGGTACAATGGAATGATGCATCATGAAGTGGATGTGCTAATATAATTTGTTTAAATTGTGTCAGGTTGTTTTTTTTCACACACAAAAACTAGAAAAATACTCAGTCTGAATGTGGTAAGAGATATTGACTTGTATGATATTACTTTATTTGTTATTTTATGTTATATGAGTGTCCATTATGATTGATATTAACCCAATTATGCCTAGTGGACTCTCCCATCCTTCTAAATTGGATCAATTTATTTCCAAAATTATTTCTAGTATATTTATTTTTATATTTAGAATATTTCTTACAGAAATTCCTTTAAGCAAACAGCGCAGACCCTGATGAGACGCCGCATCATGCGGCGTCTCATCAGGGTCTATGCTGTTTGCCAAGGCCTTTTTTTCTATACACTAGGCATAAAAGGGTTAAGAATGTTTTATTGAACACAGAGCCTGACAAACATGCTTGCATTTTTCACAGTATATGGCATTTTTTTTCATCAATATTTTATGAGAGTCATGATCACTGTTGATACTCCTTACAAACTTTTGTATTGCCAAGATTTTTTAATGTCATGGTGAATTAGTGAAAAATTAAATTTGAAGTGGTCAGTATTTTACTTTCATACAAATAGGGAGACCTAAAAGTGTCATTTTTCAAGGTCATTTTTAGATGTCATTGTCCAAGGTCATGATCTTTGTAGCTGTTGGTCATGCCTTCATAGATATTACATTTGGACAGCTGATGGTAGTTTCATAGGTATATATTTTACAGCTGTTAAACCTTCATGATGCCTAGAAGATATGCATTCAGTGTTACCTTCGAATATGAGATGGCATCAAAGAGTTCGTTGATCTGACCTGGGTCGCTGACAGGCTGACTGATCGGGTGGGAGTTGGCAAGGCTGTCCAGGTAGGCTGCACGTAGGAGGGCATCGGTCACAAACTGGTCACCCTGGCAACAAACAACAACAATCACTGATGGCACTGGCAACATGCTTTACAACAATCACTGGTTGCCATAGAAACAAACAATAAATAAAGACACTGGCTGCCCTGGCAACGAACAATAAAATTCATCACTGATAACCCTTGCAAAATATAAAACAACAATTATTGGTTGCAATTGCAACAAACAATAACAATAATTACTGTTGGTTCTGACGACAATTACAAACATTAATGGTAATAGTGACAACATATATAATAACACTGTTTACCCTGGCAACAAACAAGGACGCCAACCACTGGCTACCCTGGCAACAAACAATAAATGATTTCCTGACTTGTAATCACATGCTGGCAAACTGACAAACTAGAAACATGAGAATTTTTTCTGACTAGACCAATAATTTGTGTCTGTAGACCCCAATGAATACATCGTTATATTTAATATGCTTATTTGAGGGAAATTCCCCCTCCCCCCCCAAAAAAACACAACATCATAAGCCACACAAAGGCATACTTTTTTAAATGAATGAGTATAGTGTAGAATGTAAATTATTGGGAATAACACAATAATCTGTTCCAACAAGACATAGACAATCATTGATAAACATTTTACAAATATGAGTTAACATATTGGTATCAGCATTGCCCAAGAAACTTGGTCGGTATCAATGTGAGTCCTTAATTTTTGTTGATTTCTAGGTCACTGTACTGTGATAAACTTTCTATGTCACTGTACTGTAATAAACTTTCTACGTCACTGTACTGTGATAAACTTTCTACGTAACTATACTGTGATAAACTTTTATATGTCACTGTACTGTGATAAACTTTCTACATCACTGTACTGTGATAAACTTTCTACTGAACTGTACTGTGATAAATTTTCTATGTCACTGTACTGTGATAAACTTTCTACGTCACTTTACTGTGATAAATTTCCTATGTCACTGTACTTTGATGAACTTTCTACATCACTCATTAGTATTAGTGTGAGCGCCAAAGTGTAGGCTGCCAAAATTTGTGCTCTCATATTTCGGATTATTTTGAGAATACCAGTGACAGGAAAAATGTGATTTTTGTCAGTGATATTCATTAATGTTTGACGGATGCAATACTTAATTTATCTTTAAAAAAAGATATGCTAAAAGTAGAATATTAGTAGAAACTGTTTGATCTGTGTTAAAATTTTGGGAATATTTTATCAAACGGATTAATATTTTTCCTGTGGTGAACACTTTCTCAACGGATTAATATTTTACCTGTGGTGATCACTTTCTAAACGGATTAACATACTTGCAATCACAATGTGTCTGATTAGATATAATAGGGACCAATTATTGGATTTATCTGCAGTGTCGAGAAATCATACAATACCAAACAAAGGAACGTTAACCATTTTAACGCAATACAATCTTTTGAAATATAGAGGTACCCGAGGCGGTAGAGATCAAGAGTTACGTGTATGGGACACAAATAGTGGAGTAAATTTAAATAATCTACAAAGTTTACCATCACAAATTACAACTGTAACATCTTTGAAAAGACACAGCACACAAAACATTTCAGATGCAAACGTAAACAACCTCTCATACCCCAAGAAATGCAATACACTAAATGGTCTAAACGAAAAAATATCTTGCCTTACATTGAACTGTCATTCTGTTGTCAGAAACAAAGATGTTTTGATTGGTCAATATCTGAGAGAAGAAAAAATCGACTTTGGCGTATTCACAGAAACCTGGTTCTCAGATGAAAAGCAACACCAAATAGATACCTCAGACATAAATCAAAATGGTTATACAATGAGTACTGTAAATCGTTCAAATAGAACAGGCGGCGGAGTGGCTTTAACTTGTCGGACTGGGGTTACTGTACGAAAAGTGTCAAGTAGTAATACCCGGACATTTGAACATGGTATATGGCAACTGATTCTCAAAAACATTACAATTAATGTAATTGGCGTTTACAGACCACAAGGGACTGAACATCAATTTTTAACAGAATTTTTCGAATTCATGGAGGACATTGTACCCAACTATTCAAATCTTATGATTCTTGGAGATTTCAACTTGCATGTTAACAAAACTAACAGTGTTGTGACTGAATAAAGAATTCTCTTGTAGCAATGGGTTTGGAACAACATGTTAATTTCAGCACACACACAGAGGGAAATACACTTGACCTAGTAATCTCTGAGGCTACAAATGGTATTGAAATCAATTCGTGTGAACCAGGCCCTTTCTTTTCGGACCATTGTGTAGTTAAAGTCGTTACCAAAGTACAAAAAGAAAAAATCAAGAGTCAAACAATAAAATTTCGAAATTTTAAAAACATAGACCACTCAGCATTTACTAACGACCTCAATGAAATGTCAATTACAGCAGACAAAGAAGATACTTTTGTAGAGCAATTTGAAGATGAAATCTGTAGAATTCTTGATAAACAGGCTCCATACATTGAGAAAAACAAAATGTGTCGTGCACCAAAACCATGGTTTAATGAAAACATTCTTGAACTAAAACGTAAAACACGCAAACTGGAACGCATGTGGAGAAAATACAAACAACCAGACCAATATGAACTTTTCAAAAATGCCAGAAATAAATACACTTTCTAGTTGAATGCAGAGAAGCAACGATCGCTTAGTAAAAAAGTAATTGATTTTCACGGAGATTCTAAAAAACTCTTCAAGCTTGTATCAGAATTAACAGGAAAAAATACTGATAACCCTATGCCGGAAGGTGAAAGCGACACCGCGATAGCTGAAAATTTTGCCGATCACTTCCTGGATAAAATTAACAAAATTCGAGATGCCCTAGCAAGTTTCGAAAAATTCACACCCGATCACAAGGAAGTGCCATGTTTCGGTATGTTCGAGGAGCTAACCCAAGATGAAGTGAAAAAGATCATCAATCATCTTCAAACAAAATCATGCGAACTAGATGCATTGCCAACAAGAGTACTAAAATCATTTTCAAACGAGTTACTACCGTTCGTGACAAAATTGGTTAATCTCTCTCTGAGTCAAGGAGTTTTTCCTTCAAAATTTAAACAGGCAATGGTAAGACCACTTCTTAAGAAAATTTGACTAGACCTGAGTTATGCCAACCATAGACCAGTGAGCAACTTATCATTTCTATCGAAAGTGATTGAAAAGGCTGCTCTGTTTAGACTCAATATACACGTAAATGAAAACAATCTCCTTCCAAAAAATCAGTCAGCCTACAGACAATTCCATTCTTGTGAATCTGCTTTACTTAGACTAGTCAATGATATACTCGAAGGTATGGAAGAACAAGAGGTTACAGCACTTATTGCCCTTGATTTGAGTGCTTCTTTTTGTATACAGTCGATCATGACATTCTACTAGACGTGTTGCAAAAACAATACGGTGCATGTGGCACGGCACTAAACTGGATATACTCGTATCTTCGTCCAAGAAGCTGTCGCATAAGTGTTAATTCAGCTTTATCGGCGGCACGTTCTTTGGAGTGTAGTGCCCCCCAGGGTAGTTGTCTTGGTCCATGGCTCTACCTGACGTACGCTGGAACACTGTTTGATGTCGTTCCTCCCTCCATCACAGTCTACGGTTTTGCAGACGACCACACCGCAAAAAAGCGATTCAAACCTACATCTTCTTCTGTTGAAAGAACTGCCATTCAAGAACTTTTTAAGTTGTGCACTCGTTATTAACAACTGGATGAACGAGAATAAACTGAAAATGAACGCATCAAAAACGGAATTCATCATCTTCAGTAGTAGACCCCAATTAAATAAATGTCAATCAAAAGAAATAGATATTGCTGGTGACACTGTTAAAGCAGAAAAATGCATACGGAATTTGGGTGCATATTTAGACGAAACACTAAATTTTAAAGAACAAATCAAAATTAAGTGCCGTACAGCCATGTACAACTACCTTAAAATCAAAAACATAAGGAAATACTTAACAAAAGAAGCAACAGAAATACTCGTTTTGTCTTTGGTAATATCCCATCTAGATTATTGTAATCTCATCTTGTATGGAACAGCTCAATGCGAAATAAACAAAATGCAACGTATCCAAAACATGTGTGCCAAATTGGTACTCGGCCGACAGAAATATGACAGTTCAAAAGATGCCTTGTATGAACTACACTGGCTACCAGTAAAGGCTAGGATAACATTCAAATTACTGAACTTCATGTATAATTGTTCTGTTGGTAACGCGCCAAAATACCTTACAGAACTTTTAAAAGAAAAAGTACCAGCACGTAACCTACGATTTACCGTCTCAGTATGACGGATGTTATGATGTGAAACCCACAAAGAGAAAAACTTTCATGGACAGGAGTTTCGGAGTTGTTGGTCCGAAACTGTGGAATGACCTTCCATCAAGCATCCGGACTTCCGCATCAATAAACATTTTCAAAAGGAATTTGAAAACATTTCTCTTCAGAGACTTTTACAACCTATTTTAATTGGAATACCTGTGATTAAAAAAAATAATCGAGACACAGTTGTACTGGCTTATTGTTCACTAGGACTCATAGGACCAAGCAATTAAAGAATTGTGCGGGCTTCTTTGCTCGAAAAGGATATTTATTGTACAAGTGACTGGTAACCAAGAATCATTAGGGCTTCTTTGCTCAATGATTGAATTACATCAACCAGCTGCCTTTTAGTCATGCTTAGGCCTTCTAGTTGTGTCTTATAGTCACAATGTAATTTTAACCTTCAAGTTGTGTCTTGCAGTCACACTTGGTCAGTCTATTCGTGACTTGTAGTCACGATAGTTCAAATAAGGTTAAAACCCAAAAGAAGTGTCCTTAAGTATGACAGGTGACCGGTAGCTGTGGGATCCGACAGCCAGAGAGCAGAAATATCCTTTTACGTATCCTTTTAGTTAATGAAATACAGTGTCTTTATGTTGCCAAATATTTGCTCATATTATCATTATAATTATTGTCTTAACTCTAGTTAATATATCAATTTATTACATAATATTTTACTTTTACTGTGTTTTAATAGTGTAGCCGGTATTGTTTTAGTGCTTAAGTTCCTTTTAGCATTCTTATTTATATCACACATTTTAAGATCATTAATCCTTTAACTAATGCTGCATAATATTATCAATACCTCTTATCTTTTATCAATTTTATGTACATATATATGTTTTGTACAATGCCATTGAATATAATTATATAAAAAGGCGTTTCATCAAATTAGCAAGTTTCAAGTTTCAAGTTTCACTGTACTGTGATAAACTTTCAATGTCACTGTACTGTGATAAACTTTCTATGTCACTGAACTGTGATAAATTTTCTATGTCACTGTACTGTGATAAACTTTCTATGTCACTGTACTGTAATAAACTTTCTACGTCACTGTTCTGTGATAAACTTTCTACGTAACTATACTGTGATAAACTTTCTATGTCACTGTACTGTGATAAACTTTCTACATCACTGTACTGTGATAAACTTTCTACTGAACTGTACTATGATAAATTTTCTATGTCACTGTACTGTGATAAACTTTCTACATCACTTTACTGTGATACATTTTCTATGTCACTGTACTTTGATGAACTTTCTACATCACTGTACTGTGATAAACTTTCAATGTCACTGTACTGTGATAAACTTTCTATGTCACTGCACTGTGATGAACTTTCTACGTAACTGTACTGTGATAAACTTTCTACCTCACTGTACCGTGATAAACTTTCTATGTCACTGTACTGTGATAAACTTTTTATGTCACTGTACTGTGATAAACTTTCTACGTCACTGTACTGTGATAAACCTTCTATGTCACTGTACTGTGATAAACTTTCTATGTCACTGTAATGTAATACACTTTCTACATCACTTTACTGTGATAAACTTTCTATGTCACTGGACTGTGATAAACTTTCTATGTCACTGTACTGTGATAAACTTTCTATGTCACTGCACTGCTATAAACTTTCTATGTCACTGCACTGTGATAAACTTTCTATGTCACTGTACTGTGAAAAAACTTTCTACATCACTGTACTGTGATAATTGTTGTACGCCACTGTACTGTGATAAACTTTCTGTGTCACTGTACTGTGATAAACTTTCTACTTCACTGTACTGTGATAATCTAGAAAAACTTTCATTCCCATAAATCACGTGAACATGCAAACAATTTAAAGTTGTAATTAATCTTGCAGCATTTCAGTATAAGTTGTCATGCTTTCAAGATATACAATAATACATCCAAATAATTGTTGAAACAGAGTTTCACATTCATGTAAAATTTAAGGGTCACCAGAACCTGATGATCTTCAGAAATCCTGTCAGTAAAAATGGGTGTCCAAAGCATTATGTGCTTGTTTTGACAGTAAATTTGTCTTATAACATGCTTAAATCAATACATTTTTCTATATAATTGTTTCATTTAAATGAACTAGAGCTTTGTCACAGACGTGATGTATACCCCCACGTGCCGCATTGACACAGACTATTTTGCATGCTGTCTTCACCAAACAAGAGAATCCAATTTATGGCGATTTTTAAGAATTATAATGCCATTATCATTTATGGCCCTTTCGACCTTTGAACTCTTGAATTCTTTCGCATAACATGCTGTCCAAATTTATGGCCATTTTTTTACTTTTGAACTCCAAGTGTGACCTAGACCTTGGAGTTATCAACATAATTTTTTCGCATGACACATCGTCCAATGATTGTGAACAAATGTACCAGGTTTTTTTAAAATCTCACAATTAATCACATAGTTTTGGCCCTGACAAGAGCATTTATGGCCATTTTTGCAGATATAAACGTAATTCTTTCGCGCGACACACCGTCCAATAATGGTGAACAAATGTGCCAAATGATTTTAAAATCTCACAATGAACAACATAGTTATGGCCCGAACAAGCTCATTTATGGCCATTTTTGACCTTTGAACTCAAAGTGGGACCTTGACCTTAGAGATATCGACATAATTCTTTCACGCGACTTACCGTTCAATGATGGTGAACAAATGTGCCAAATGATTTTAAAATCTCACAATGAATGACATAGTTATGGCCCGGACAAGCTCATTTATGGCCATTTTTGACCTTTGAACTCAAAGTGTGACCTTGACCTTGGAGATATTGACGTAATTTTTTCGCGCGACACACCGTCCAATGATGGTGAACAAATGTGCCAAATAATTTAAAATCTCACAATGAATGACATGGTTATTGCCCAGACAAGCTCATTTATGGCCATTTTTAATCTTTGAACTCAAAGTGTGACCTTGACCTTCGAGATATTGACGTAATTGTTTCGCGCGACACACCGTCCCATGATGGTGAACAAATTTGCCAAATGATTTTAAAATTTAACAATAAATGACATAGTTATGGTCCGGACAAGCATTTTGACCTTTGAACTTCAGTGTGACCTTGACCTTGGAGATATAGACGTACTTCTTTTGCGCGACACACCGTCCCATGATGGTGAACAAATGTACCAAATCATTTTAAAATTTAACCATAAATGACATAGTTATGGTCCGGAAAAACTTTCGGTTTAAAACGCACTAAGTGACCCTGTGACCTCGTTTTTGACCCGACATGACCCATATTTAAACTTAACCTTGACATCATCTAGATACAACTTCTGACCAAGTTTGGTGAAGATCAGATGAAATTTTCGGGACAGACAGACCGACAGACAGACAGACTGACAAAGTGACTCCTATATAGCCCCCATTACCAGTAATGGGGGTATAAAAACATTTCAGAATGTATGTGGTGTTTTTTTTCATTTCGCCCTTTCATTAAATTACTGATCATATTAAACAAGCCAAATAGATTTCATGTATGCAATAACAATTTAAGTATACCAAATGTACATATCAACTGAAGGTGCATGTAAATGTTTTTAACTTATTATTAAACAGTGTCAAATTTGAACAATCATGTTCAAAGTTCACACTAAATATATATTTATATATATTTGTTGTTTCATTTGTTACAAAATTCTATGCACATAGTAACATTTGTAAATAAAGGTCACAGGCAAAACTTTCACTTACCATTCTCCAGTCATGGTCCACAATGTCAGTGCCAAGGTACTCCACATAGCTTGCAAATCCCTCATTCAGCCATAAGTCATCCCACCAGTCCATGGTTACCAAGTTACCAAACCACTGTGGATGACAATACAGAGCAGCATATGGTTACCACAATAACAGACCACTGTGGGTGAAAATAACAAGAGCACTGCATAACGGGTGCCATGCTCGGCTACGGGTGCAGTTTTGAATAAATGAAAGCTTCTGACTGACTATATGGGGTTGTTAAGCCTCGGGACTTCGGTTAATAAACCATTGCCCGAGCACACTGCTTAACATAAAACTCTGCGTTAAAAGGTCGAAAATGGCCATAAAATGGACAGCCAGATTTTGCTGGGCTGTACCATTTATAAAAATAGAAAACTTTGCAGTGTTGGTGCGGTGCTTTTATAAAAATCTAGTAATTTAAAAAATAGCTTTACTTATAATTTAATTAGATGGGATTTAAATGCAATACTCATTATAAACTGCATATTGGCTGAGCCTAACGCTGTTAAAAAGCGGCGTTTGTATTGTTAATAGGCTTTTATAACGATGGCGCAGATTGGCCGAAATTTCTTATTAAAAATTACAAGTAGGTCAATCCGTTTTAAAATAGAAAAATTACACAGCGGACAACCTTGACATTGCACTTTACGGAATGTAAACAATAAGAATTTCTATGCAGAAAATATATGATATGAAAGAAAAAGGATAATTACATCCAAAAGAACTTGAATTTTAATAAAATACATGAATTGTTTTATAGTAATAAATTACTATGTTGATGTTATATTGTTATTCTTATTATTATTCTTCTTCTTATTATTAAGATATTGTTATTGGATGTTTTATTAGGAAAGAGAGAGAGAGAGAGAGAGAATAGCCCAATTTTTTTTTAGAGAGAGAGACAATAGCCCAATTTTTATAAGTAAAGATGGTGAAAACACATACTGTTGTATGTGGTATCATCATTACTAGACTCACTGTTCAGTATATACTGCAATGGGTTTGTTGGAGTCTTTAGACTTTGTGATCTGTGTTTTAGATGTTAAAACAATATAGTATTACTTTAATTTTCTGTTTCTATGAAAGAAAAGAAATACACGGAAGTGTAATATGTTTGAAATAGGCAAAAATTATTAATATTTTAGGATTTTACACATCACAAAGTGGTTTAACATTGCCACTATGTATTAAATCTATGGATAGATGGGAATTTGTTGTTAGTGTTATATGTGATACAAAGAACTCTTAGCTATGGGATGATATAAAGATTTATAAACATTAATTAATAGGGAAGGAAGAGCCTGATTTCATAGCTCTAATAAGAAAGGTGGATTTGCATGTAAACATGCAATTATATAGAAATATAACAAAATAGTATTTGGTAATTGTATTTTAGTTTAAAATTATATTTTGTATTGTAATTGGTATGTATTCGTATACCGGTATGTGGCACAATGTCAAACACTTACAGACAGGGAATATAGCCATAATGCTCCAACATAAGACCCTGTCTGTATGGAACTTAAGGAGTATTGGGCTATGAAGAAGAAACGACCCCCAGAGTGGCTTTAAGACAATATTTAAAAGAAAGTCAATAGTAATATTTATATATTACAGTTAATTCCTTACTTGTCGCCAAAAAAAACGGTTACCTCTATAGGGCCAAGTAAGAATTATAAGGTAAAACAATGTATTTTACAGTTAAAACTTAAACAAAACAAAGAAGTTTCTATATAAAAGTAGATTACATGTATGTACATTATGTACAAAGCTGCAAGCATTCATTAATAAGTAAAAAAACATGATGCCACCCTGGGGGGTTTAAAGGAAGGAGAATTATGTAAGTGAAGGCTGGTGTGGGTGGGGGAGCAAGCAGGGGTAGTACTATTGGGATGGGTACAAGTAAGGTAATTGTGGAGGTGAAGTTTTATGATAGTTGTGACCAGAGGGAGTGCACAGTAAATGGAAATTACAAATGGAGAATGATGGATAAAAAATTTAAGACAATATGATGTTGCAATACTGAAATAATCAAGTAAAAAGGAATTGGTTAAAGAGATACCAAATCATACTAAGATGCAGGAAAACCCCCACAAGATGCCTTAATCTAACCTATAATACTAAATATATAGAGGATGAAACAGGGTAAAAATGGTACAAAAGCACCACATTTGCTATATAAGCAAAGTTACAATTTTAATAGAAGTTAAGGAAAACAAATAAACAAATAAATGTACATGTGTACATTGTATACTATAACACTTAATATAGCAATTTTTAAAAATAATTAAAGTACCAAAGAGTTGGTAAAACCATTGAAAGGACTAAAATTTGTTTTGCAAGGTGTACGACCCTGCACCGTGCACTCCTGTCTGACATGGTTCTTCGAGTTTGAAGGAGCAGGGGGGTTGTCAGAGGGGAAAGGAGGGGGTGCAATGCAGCCAACATATCCGGGTTACTGGACAGCCTCGTCCTTTCTTTTTAAATAAAAGCTGCTATAAAATATGAAAATATTAAGAAACTGAAGAATGTAAATGGTGGACTAATGTCATACTAAAAAATGTTTTAAAATAAGTAATACCAGGTCAATACCATTGACCTGATTTAGAAAGGACAGGGTGGAACAATAATCCCATTTAAAAACTAAAACAAAGTTGTGTCAAAGTGACACAAATCCAACACAATTGCAATGCCTATGTCAGATTTGTGTAAAGATTACACAGTTTAAAACAAGTCAATCACATGACTAAGTAATTGGGTGGGTGCTGGCTGCTCTTCCTCCCCCAATAACCTAGATCTTGTCAGTTATCTGACAGTCCAGAAGGTATTTGGTGAGGGCAGAGAAGACCGGGCCCCTAGCTGCCCCCTTGGGATCTAGCACGTTGGAAAGGTTTAAAACTAGTCCATGGGAGTGCAATGCAACTTCGAGGTGGTCCCTCTGCACCTTATGGTTTTGGCAATGCAGCAGCATGTGGGGCGCAGTGAGGGGTTCATGGCACCTAGGACATACAGGATCTACCCCGAGGAAATAGGTGGCCTGAGGATTTTCGCGGGTCTGGTAAAAGTATGTCGACGGGAAGCCAAATTGTCGGTCCGGAGATTCCACTGACCCACGACAAATTTCTTTGTCAGGGAGTAGATCTCAGTAGGTGCCAGGGGTTCCCTAGCATCTACTGCCCCCCTCAAGAGGCCCTCTTAGCCCCCCTGTTGGCCAGCTCATTCCCGCTGATGTTGACATGTGCTGGACACCATTCTAACTGTGACCTTTAAAGATTTATCTAGGCACTATTGGTGAAGTTCCAAAATGCTAGTTAAAATATCAGGCCTAGATCTGCTATTTCTGTTTTTTATAGACTAAAGAGATGACATTGAGTCTGATAAAATAGCAGTTTTAGTAGGTTTATTGACCAATATCCAGCACATAGAGTATTTAATTGCCAAAAGTTCTGCTGTAAAAATAGAGAGATTGTTGCTGAGCCTGTGCATTTTGGTAATATTTTTTGAAGGAATTACAAATGAGTTGGCTACCAAACCAGAGTTAGGGCATTTGGAGCCGTCAGTGTAGATTTTTAGATGCTCAGCATACATATTATCTATAAGGGAGAGAGTTTCAGACTTGATGAGGTGAAAATAAAAATAAAATGAAAGCTTGTCACATTTTTTTTTAAAGGTCACAGTGACCTTGACCTTTGACCTAGTGACCCAAAAATGGGTATGGCGTGTAGAACTCATCAAGGTGCATCTACATATGAAGTTTCACAGTTATAGGTGTAAGCAATTTGATTTTAGAGCCAATGTTCAATACCTTAACAAAATGTTAAGGTTTTAGCATGATGGGGACGGCGGACGACGAGCTGACTATGACAATACCTCGGATTTTCTCTGAAAACACCGAGCTAAAAATTAGTCTACAGTTACCAGACCACTGTAGATGGAAATATGGATCATCTAACAGTTAAATGGTTACCAAACCACTCAGTAGAGGTGGAAATATAGAACAGTCCTTGGCTAGCATATAACTATAAACAGAAATACAGACTGTTCCATGACTACACAATGGCCAGATATACTTGAATAAGTAAACAATTATGTACAACAAGAGCTGTCAGAGGACAGCGCGCTCGACTATTTGAGTGCTTGACAGTATAACGTAAGCCATCATGGGGAAATTGTTCATATTCAATAATTTATAAGACGATCTTTCAAAAATAAAAATTTTATTTTTTTTTTTTGGGGGGGGGGGGGGGGGGTAGGGGGGGTGAGAGGGGGGTATAATGTGGGGTGTGGTAATTAATTAGATGATGTTTAAAAAAAAAATGGGGTGGGGTGGGGGGTAGGGGGGTGGGGGGGAATAGAGAGGGGTATATTGTGGGGTGTGGTAATTTATTAGATGATGTTTAAAAAAAATGGGGGGGGTGAGGGGGGGGGTGTGAGGTTGGGGGGGGGGGGGGTAAGGATTTTTATTTTATTTTGGGGTAGGGGGGTGGGGGGTAGGGTGGGTGGGGGTGAGAGGGGGGTATAATGTGGGATGTGGTAATTCATTAGATGATGTTAAACAAATTAATTTTTTGTGGGGGGGGGGGGTTGGAGGGGGGGGGGGAAGGGATTCTGGTAGGGGCGTGGGGTATTGTTTGGGTGGAATCCATTGTGGTATTCAGGTAAGTGTTGTTTTGTCAAAGTAATAATAAAATGTGATCATAAATAAAGAAGTTATGGCAATTTAAGCAAAATGTTCAATTATCTTAGTGTAAAAGGGGCCATAATTATGTCAAAATGCTTGATACAGTGGTCTGCTCTTGTTTATAGGTTGGGGTCATGTTGGTAAACAAGTATGCAACATATAAAAGCAATATGTCAAAGGATATAGGAAAAATTTGGGGTAGTACACAAACTTTAACATAGATTTATCAATAATATGCATATTCTAAGTATAAAAGGGGCAATAATTATGACAAAATGCTTTTTAGAGTTGTTTAGAGTTTAGAGTTTCATATATAATAGTCGAGCTAAAAATAACAACAAGGGCTGTTTGTAAAACATGCATGCCCCCCTATATGGGCCATAAGTTGTAGTAGCAGCCATTGTGTGAATACGTTTTTTGTCACTGTGAACGGTGGTGGTGGTGGTGGTGGTGGGTGGTGGTGCGTGGTGGTGGTGGTGGTGGAAGTAGTGGTGGTGGTGGTGGTGGTGGTGGTGGTGGTGGTGGTGCTGGTGGTGGTGGTGGTGGTGGTGGTGGAAGTAGTGGTGGTGGTAGTAGTGGTAGTAGTAGTAGTAGTAGTAGTGGTGTAGTAGTAGTAGTGGTGTAGTAGTAGTAGTAGTGTAGTACTAGAAGTAGTAGTAGTAGTAGTAGTAGTAGTAGTAGTAGTAGTAGTAGTAGTAGTAGTAGTAGTAGTAGTAGTAGTAGCAGTAGTAGTAGTAGCAGTAGAAGTAGTAATAGTAGCAGTAGCAGTAGTAGAGTAGTAGTAGTAGTAGTAGTAGTAGTAGTAGTAGTAGTAGTAGTAGTAGTAGTAGTAGTAGTAGTAGTAGTAGAGTAGTAGTAGTAGTAGTAGTAGTAGTAGTAGTAGTAGTAGTAGTAGTAGTAGTAGTAGTAGTAGTAGTTATAGTAGTAGTAGTAGTAGTAGTAGTAGTAGAAGTAGTAGTAGTAGTAGTAGAAGTAGTAGTAGTAGTAGTAGTAGCAGCAGCAGCAGCTGTAGTAGTAGCAGCAGCAGCAGTAGTAGTAGTAGTAGTAGTAGTATGCAATACAAAAATGCAGTTAGCCTTACATTTGGTAAAATTTAAATATATTACAAGGGAGGCAAATGCAGTAACAATAAATTTAAACTTAATCCATTTGTTTCCCCTGTATATAACAAAGATATAATAGTGTATTACCTCCCCTGTCCTGCTTATATTTATATTAATCAACAAAATTAAACATAAACACAATATTTAATATACAAAATATACAAAAAATCTCATATTCTGATAATATTTTTTACTGATCCACTGCATTTTACTAAAAGGATGATGTTTCATTGGACTGATAATTATAGATTTAGGATTACAGACCAGTTGCTTCAGTAATATTGTTCAGAGTGTGCCCTGTTGGCCACGTATGCATTCTTGAGTTATCATTCAAAAACCATTTTACTATTTTGAGTCACCGTGACCTTGACCTTTGACCTAGTGACCTCAAAATCAATAAGGGTCATCTGCGAGTCATGATCAATGTACCTATGAAGTTTCATGATCCTAGGCTCAAGCGTTCTTGAGTTAATGTATGACAACCACCTGGTGGACGGACCGACCGACAGACCGACATGAGCAAATCAATATACCCCCTCTTCTTTGAAGGGGGGCATAAAATGTATATGGGTACAAGATTACAAAGCAACAGTCTTTGGCTTCCGACCAAATGTGGACAGAAATATAGAAATGTCTACAGTATTCAATTACTTTATTAGCAAACCCCTTTGGTACTTGTAAGTAAAGAACTATATATACGCAGATAAATGGTAAATGGTTGTGACCTCTTGATGTTAACAAACAAATTTTTAGCAGAAATGAAGACTAAACCATGGTAACCAAACCATTCGTGTACAGTATACTATGTAAAATAACGAATATTTGGGGCATCATTGTATAAATACATCATAATTAAATAATTGAATTTTAGAAATTATTAAAGCCACACACCTTGAAATGAAATACATGGCATAGTAAATTGAAGTATAAATAAGAAACATATTTTATCTATGCCAATTAGAATATATCTGGTGGTTACAAGGTAGAAATTTGTCTCTTTTGCACTTTAAACATTAAACAATAATAGCTTTTGTGGAAATGGACGTATACATCTAGAATTTCTACATTTGGTTTTAAAAGCGGCACCGTTTGAAAAAAATAATAAATCACTTGCTAACTAGGCTATAGATTTCATTTTATCTATCTCAATTAGAATATATCTGGTGGTTAGAAGGTAGAAATCTGTCTTTTTTGCGCTTTAAAACTTAAAAATAATCGCATTTGTGGATATGGACTTATAAGTATAGAAATCCTACTTTCTGTTTTATAATTAAAAACAAGAGCTGTCACCATAGGATGACATATGCCCCCTATAAACGCTTTGATAGAAGTTATGAGCATTTTTTGAAACCTCAATGCAGATTTCGAAACCTAAACGCGGACCCTTAGTTCAAGGTTAAGGTTACAGTGATCAAAATTTTTGTGCGTATGGAAAGGCCTTGTCCATATACACATGCATGCCAAATATGAAGGTTATATCTCAAGGGACATAGAAGTTATGAGCATTTTTCGAAACCTAAATGCAGATTTCGAAATCTAAATGCGGACCCTAAGTTTTCGGTCAAGGTCACAGGGGTCAAAATGTTTGTGCGTATGGAAAGGCCTTGTCCATATACACATGCATGCCAAATATGAAGGTTATATCTCAAGGGACATAAAAGTTATAAGCATTTTTCGAAACCTAAATGCAGATTTTGAAACCTAAATGCGGACCCTAAGTTCAAAGTCAAGGTCACAGGGGTCAACATTTTTATGCGTATGGAAAGGCCTTGTCCATATATACATGCATACCAAATATGAAGGTTATATCTCAAGGGAAATAGAAGTCATGAGCATTTTTCAAACCTAAATGCAAAGTGTGACGGAAAGACAGACAGACAGACTGACAGCTGACGGACGTTCCGATCACTATATACCCTCCTTCGGGGGCATAAAAATAAATAAATCACTTGCTAACTAGGCTATAGATTTAATGACAATTTTGCACAGTTTCAAATTGCATCTATATGTATTGATTTACATGTACTTCATTTCAAGGTGTGTGGCTTTAATAGATGTTTAATTATAAAGAATATAATGGTATACATAAAATATAGAATTTTGATTTAAATATTTCCTTAAATAAGAAAGAAATCGCAAACATGTTCACATTAAAATGTACCTAGGTTATTGCAAGAATGTGACTTACGTGTTGAACAAATTTCTTAAGGCATATACACAAAAGATATCATAATGAGATTCGTTATGAAACTTCCTTCTGCCTTGCCTCAGGTATATTACTCTAAATTAAATATCCTGTCAGCAAGGGTCAAACGGATTAAGTAATTTAGGCTATTTCCAACCACATGATTTAAGCGGTAAAATAGCATTTCAGCCCATCAACAATTAGCACATGCAGAGACAAATACTATTGACCAATTAACAGAAAGATAAGAGATTTTTTTTTACACATCATATACCTAAAATAGACACTGGGATAAGTACATGCTAGACCACTGTACAGATAGGTCATAATTTCTTGTTGTACTAGGCGAGACCCGTTAAGGGTATTGCTGTTATCTTATTTTTCATGAACATTGGAAAACATTGTTAGCATTAAATTAGCATAAATAAATCGCAATGAAAACTAAAATGGAGTTATGTATGTTTATTGTCTTTCAATAACTATGTCACAACTATAATTCTACATACATGTAGTGCATTAATACATATGAGAGAAATACATTTTCAAGCTACTGATTATAATTAATTGATCATCAATATATTTTTCAATAGTTATAGTCTTAAATAGTTAAGCCAAAGCTAACACATTACTGTAAGTTGCCAGTCCATCAAAACATTCTAATTATGAAGTTCATAATCTGAAGGTCAATTAACAACAAATGGCACCCAATAGGATTGCCACAGTGTTGTTGATATACAAACCATAGGAACACTTCAGAAATACCATGCAAACACTACCAAGAGAGACAAGATATGTACACATAGACATACATGTATGCATGACAAACCTGATGTGCCAACTCGTGCGCTATGACAACAGCTATGTTCTGCTTGTTGTGGGTAGAGGCTGTGTCTCGGTCGTACAGTACATCAGCCATGCGGTACGTGATAAGGCCCCAGTTCTCCATGGCCCCCGCCTCAAAGTCCGGGATAGCTATCAAATCTAAGGAGCAGTGAACAATATTGTATAATTTTACTACAGACACAATTAAAACTACATTTGTATAATCATTCGAGATTATAATCACAGCTGTTTGTAATTACTCTTGCCATGAAATCCAAATTTGAGAAACACAGTAAAGAACAAGACATGTGTCCATCGCCATGGATGCCCCCTTCCAGTTTTGTCTCAAATACAAATTTGACCAAAATGACGAAATTTGACTTTTTACCTCTAAGTGGGAACTTGAACTTTGAGGTATTTAGACAGATGAAACATGCAACATTCAGCTGGTCTCCTCATGTTAGTCATTTGTGGTAAATTGTTTTAAAATAGAATTGATGAATTGAAAAGTCACGAAGGTAGACTCAAACACCAAGAACCATTTGAAAGCGTTAAAAAAAAATAATCTGGACAAGTTTTATTTTACTTAAAATTCTGAAGTCCATGGCCCGTGAAAATCAATGGACCGGAACAAAACTTTAACTTAATCTGTAAGTCATGCAGGTAGAGGCACACACCAAAACACAGGTAAATATCTGAAAGTGTTTAGGAAAATTACTGGAAAACTGTTGTTCTAGAGAAAAGTTATAAGTAAAAGTCCAGAAACTTCCCCAAAAATCAATTAACTGGAACAAAACTCAAAATTTATCTGTTATTCATGTAGGTAGACTCACACACCAAAAATCAGCTAAATATCTTAAATTGTTTAGGAAAAACAGAATACCGTACGCAAAACTGCTATATACTATGAGTTTGAGACTTATCCTCTTTCACAATGCTCATTCAATTGTGTAGATGGCCTGAATAGATATCCTAAACATACAATTATTGTGTTCTAGTCTTCTTTACTAGTAAAAAGTGTCAACACATCGGTAATTCTCATATAAAGAACTTTATTTTTGCTCATCCGTTTTATGCTTCACAGTACAAACTTCATTTTTGCTAATTAGTTTTAAGCCTTACAATATAAACTTTGCATTTATCATTATTATTATGATTATTTGTTATTATCATTATTATTATTAGTAGTAGTAGTAGTCGTAGTAGTATTACTATTACTATTATTATTCTTATGTTTATTATTCTAATTTATACACAATACACACATCTGCGGTTAATCATACCTTGTTTAGGTAGTGGATACTTCACACCAAAATAGTCCTCATAGTAGTCTATAACCTTCACTGCCACTTCAAGTGCGTAACTGGCTGAACCGATGAAGTCGGGCGGCGCAAACACACGCACCTAGTGTGGAAATCAATAATAGAACATGTGCATTTATCTAAAATTGTAACACATGTGCATAAGCATAATAAACCTTTAATAAATCTTTACGGTAAATTAGAATATACATACTGGTCATGTACGTAATTCCGGCCTGTACGTAAAAAATCGGCCACCTGTGTAAAATCATTTTCATGATCTTGACGCACATATTTTGTTTTTATTTAGAAAAATCAACATGAAAACCATCCCCACTCGCAATATTTTGCAAATGTAAGAACCATATCACCGTAAACTTTTGTGTTAAAATGTCACAAATATAGCAGGAAATATTTGGCTCATGGGGAAAGTGATGACATCATATGTTGCAACAATTATAATCATATAAGAAACAAATATATTTGATAAAATTATTTTTATTTTATCTAATAAACTTTAATCCAAGTTTTACCAATTTATTGTACAAAAACTTATATTCAAAACATACAAATTAGAAGCTAAATATAAATTTTTAATATATGAATTACCTCCCTTTATAAGAATATTGCTAGATTACATGTTTAAATATTATATATAAGCGTTTACTAATAATCAACACTGAAGTCAACTTTTCAAACAAAATGTGTTTACTTTTTTAGCTATGTTTGAAAAAATTTATTAAACACATTAAAAACAAATATTTTTTAATGAAATAGCAGTTTCCCCATTGTTTATATTTATTAAAATAGGTAGGGGGAGTAAATGGTGTAATAATTTCGCATTTATTTTAAATTTCAAGTCAAAAATATTAATAGTATAAACATTGATTAATACTCTGAAATTGAGGACATTTGTCAAAAGATATTGCTTTGTAATTTTATCTGCAGATCAAACCGAAAAGTGGCCGATTTTTTAGGTACATTTAACCTACGAAAATGGATAGTTTACATGTCATCATTTTCTGTTCATTAAGTAACATTCACCGATCTAATTCTATTTAAATTTTCATGCTAGGTGAGTTTTGAACCCAGGATTATATATGTGAAGTTTAGTTTCAACCAGTTGCCTAACACTAAAGATTTTTCTTAAATAGTCCCAAAAGTGGCCGGAATTACGTACATGACCAGTAGGGATCATTTTAGCTACAGTGGGGCCCTTTAATGGCATATACTGATGCCTTTTGTACAATTCTGCAGTTTTACCTTAAAACTGATCTTACAACATGAATCATCATTATTCAACTATGAACTATTTCCCTTAAATGCCAAAAATATTGCTTCCATCCTCTCGCCGAACCCCACAAAACTAGAGTGTTAACAAGGTTTTATAATTTAACTGCCCCTTTCCCTTAGAGCCTTGTTGTTCAGTGGAACGGAACCATTTTCAAACTGAGATATCATTAAAACAAATGTTCTGACCATCTTTCATAAAGATTGGACTATAATTGTGACTTGTAGAGTATTAAAAAGCTTCTTATTTAATTTGACCTAGTGACCTACTTTTTGACCTCAAGTGACCCAGTTTCAAACTCAGCCAAGATATCATTGATAAAAATCTTCGGACCATGCAAGTTTTATGTAGATTTGACAATAAAAACATTGCCATAAGAATGTTAACAACGCAAATGTTGACAAAAGGGGATCACAAAAACTCAGAATGAGCATGTTGTTCTCAAGTGAGCTGAAAATGAGGGCAAACTTTCCCCATACCAGACGAGGTTATATTTTCTGCATGTTTTTTTTTTTTACATCAGTATTTTAGTAACAAACCTACTGCTACATATTCTGCCTTCTTCAAAATGCGGCATATAAATGTTTCTTGCTCGCATTCTTTAAACAAACTCAAATGTCAACTCTTATTGTTTTTCCTGTTTTTTTGTTCATTAAACTATCATAACATTTCAATTACAATGTTCAAATAATATTAAAATATATTCATCAGTTTAATTCAACTTCATTTTAACTGAAAAACTAAAACTGATGTTATGAAAATATCATCATATGCTGGTATCAATTTGTAAATGAACCTTTAAAACTTTTAAATAATAGACCAACAAGCTGATTGAGTTGGACTTTTTAGCGGCTGATTACCTAAAATATTAAATGTAAAGCTTATAATGATTTCAATATGTCTCACCTGAATCTTTCGTTTTGTCGTTTCTGACACATTCTTATAATCGCACACAACAAATGCTACCAGGTAGGTACTCATTTTCACAGAAGTCTCAAACTCATCTTGATAGAGTCCATTGTCAAGCTGAAAATAATGGAATAAGTAATTAGTAATATATTGAATGTCATGTATTAACATTCAATTTTCTGTTAGTTGCCGCTTATATTGCGATTTTAGTCAATTGAATACGGGACCATAACTTTTGTTAAAATTTCACATGTTTATGGACAAGTATGTGATGTACACATTTGCATATGTGTCATGTCTGGGAAAATTCCAGTTTTTGAGTATTTGGGTTTTAAATATTTTCTCTGGGAAACACCATATGCAAACACAAATATTGTGACATCACGACACGAACAGCACTCACCTCCATCTTGTTACACTGAAAAAAGGCACCCAGTTACGCGTTAATTCAATAAACAACAACATTGTTATTGTGTTGAATTATCATATTACATATCTTAAGTACAAATAGACATACATTTGCGTCAAATCATATCAGCCCTAGGCCTAGGGTCTATTTTCTTTGGATATATATACCGGTACAAGAGCTGTCAGAGGACAGCGCGCTCAACTATTCGAATGCTTGACAGTATAACATAAGCCATAATGGAGAAGGGGGGGGGTACAATGTGGGTGTGTGATCATTTAATAGATGATCTTTCAAAAATAAGAAACAAAAAAAAATTGGGGGGGTTCTGAGGTGGGGTGTGGGGGATGGTTTGGGTGGAGCGCATTGTGGTATGTCAGGTAAGTGTTGTTTTGTCAAAATATGAATCAAATGTGATCATAAATAAAGGAGTTATGGCAATGTAAGCAAAATTTATTAATTTGACCTTGAGAGTCAAGGTCATTCAAAGGTCAAGGTCAAATTAAACTTGTCAGGTACAGTACCATCATGATAGTAAGAAAGTATTTGAAGTTTGAAAGTAATAGCTTTGATACTTTAGAAGTAAAGTGGATGTAAACACAAAATTTAACAAAATATTCAGAGTTAATCAGACAAAAAAGGGCCATTATTCTGTTAAAAAGCCAACCAGAGTTATGCAACTTGCCCTGTACAGTCCCCACACGATAGTTAGCAAAGGACATAGGAAATATTTGGGGTAGTACGCAAACTTTAACATAGATTTATCAATAATATGCATATTCTAAGAATAAAATGGGCCATAATTCTGTCAAAATGCTTGATACAGTTGTCTGCTCTTGTTTATAGGTTGGGGTCATGTTGGTAAAGGAGTATGCAAGATATTAAAGCAATATGTCAAGGGACAATGAAAATATTTGGGGTGGTATGCAAACTTTAACATTTGCATGCTAACGCTAACGGGAACGCTGAAGCCGGGTTGAGTAGGATAGCTCCACTATATATATTGCATATATAATAGTCGAGCTAAAAAGGAAAAAAAATGGGGGGGGGGTAGGGGGGGGTTGAGAGGGGGGGTATAATGTGGGGTTGGGTAATTTATTAGATGATCTTTCAAAAATAAAAAAAAAGGAAAATAAATTTTAAAAAAAATTTGGGGGAGGGGGAACAGGGATTCTGGGTTGGGGCGTGGGTATTGTTTGGGTGGAGTCCATTGTGGTATTCAGGTAAGTGTTGTTTTGTAAAAGTATTAATAAAATCGGATCATAAATAAAGAAGTTATGGCAATGTAACTTAAGTAATAAGCATATTGTAAATGGAAAAAGGGCCATAATTCTTACAAAATGCATGATACAGTTGTCTGCTCTTGTTTATAGATTGGGGTCATGTTGGTAAAGAAGTTTGCAAAATATGAAAGCAATATGTCTAGGGACATTGAAAATATTTGAGGTGGTACACAAACTTTAACATAGATTTATCAATAATATGCATATTCTAAGTGAAAAAAGGGCCATAATTCTTTCAAAATACTTGATACAGTTGTCTGCTCTAGTTTATAGGTTGGGGTCATGTTGGTAATTTACTAAAGAAGTATGCAAAATATGAAAGCAATATGTCAAGGGACATTGAAAATATTTGGGGTAGTACGCAAACTTTAACATTTGCACACTAACGCTAATGCCGAACCCGGGGTGAGTAGGATAGCTCCACTGACCACTATATATATTTCATATATAATAGTCGAGCTAAAAACATGTCAGCCACATTAAGAATTAGTAAGTAAGATTAAATACACAAAACAATAATACATGATTCTAATCCAATAATCTAAAGATGGAGTTTCATGAAAAAACAGTCATATTCCAAAAACCTTTATTTAGCTGATTTCATCAGGAAACTGGACAAAATATAATGTAGTTTATTTTTTGAAGAAAAAATCAAAATACTTTCTTAAAGTTTTGTTTTGGGTTTTGGAAAAAAAGTAAAATTAAGATGAGAAATTGGGCCTATTATTGGAATCACTGGATAAGGGAAGAAAGCCTTGACACACACATGTCTTATTCATTGTTCTAACATTGAACAAACAGGCTATCTCTGCACTTTAATTCAAAGTGTTGATGGAAGTTCTTTTTGCTGATAACAGATGACTTTCTTCTTCTGCCTCCTCTAGATTGATCCTTGATTACACTTTCTGTTGCCTGCAGTGGATTCCCAGGCTGCTAACAGAAGATGATTGCCCAGGCTGATTATATGGGCACTTTCTGCTGCCTACATTAAATATCCCAGGCTGATCCAGGATGACACTTTCTGTTGCCTGCAGTGGATTTCCTGGTTGATCCAGGATGACACTTTTCTGTTGCCTGCAGTGGATCCCCAGGCTGATCCAGGATGACACTTTCTGCTAACAGCAGATGATGGCCCAGGCTGATCATCAGGACACATTCTATTGCCTACATTAAATATCCCAGGCTGATCCAGGATGACACTCTGTTACCTGCTTAGGATTGCCCAAGCTGATCATTAGGATAAATTCTACTGCCTATATTGGATTGCCTAGGCTAATCCAGGCTCAGACTTTCTGCTATCTGAAGTGGATTGCCCATGCTGATTCTGTATGTCACTTTCTGCTGCCTGCAGTGGAATGCACAGGCTGATCCTTTCTGCTGCAAAAAGTGCATTACCAAGGCTGATCCACGATGACAGTTTGTGCTCCAGCATTGTGGATTGCCCAGGCTGATCCAGGATGACAGTTTGTGCTCCTGCAGTGTAGATTGCCCAGGCTTATCCATGATAACAGTTTGTGCTCCTGCACAGTAGTTTGCCCAGGCTGATCCAGAATAACAGTTTGTGCTCCTGCAGAGTAGACTGTCCAGGCTGATCCAGAATAACAGTTTGTGCTCCTGCAGTGTGGATTGCCCAGGCTGATCCAGGATGACAGTTTATGCTCCTACAGCGTAGATTGCCCAGGCTGATCAAGAATAACGGTTTGTGCTTCTGCAGTGTGCATTGCCCAGGCTTATCCAGGATAACAGTTTGTGCTCCCGCAGTGTGGAATGCCCAGTCTGATCCAGGATAACAGTTTGTGCTTCTGCAGTGTGGATTGTCCAGGCTGACACAGGCTTGTCCAATCCGCTGGCTGAATTGTATTGCCTAGACAGACCAAGGCTTACACTTGGGTCTTCTTTGCATTGGATAACCCTGGCTCATCTCTTATGATACTTAATTGATACTTATTGAAACCAATTTCACATGTGATGTTTTTTTTAAATAATCTAGTTCAATATTTGAAACTTTATGACAATATATTCTTGTCACACGAAAAGGAAAAAAACAAAAACAAACACATATTATTTTGGTACCTTTGTTGAAACTTTTAGTGGCATGTTGAACAATGAGAAATGCTGCTCATCACGGATCATGGTCATCTCAAATGTTGCCTTCATGGCAGGTTCATCAAAGCTAGGAAAGGCTTCACGGGCATGTGTCGGCTCAAAGTGTGTTGTAGCAATGTACCTTTAATGGGCAAGAGCTTTAGTACTGCAGCGGGTTTTTTGTTTCCTTATTTACCAGCGTGTATATATATGTATTACAATGTCTTTACAATATCATCATATTTTACCAAAATCTTTGAGGTATTTTAACCCAAATCATAGGACCTTGATCCGTTTTGTGTTAAAATGATGTTCATATTGGTAATTCAGTTGCTAGACTGAATCTGAGTTGGAATGTTTTTAATAATTGTCCCAAAACTTAGAGTGATAATTGAGTTCAGCTATTGCTTCACTGATATGGATAGTATTAAGAGAGAAATGTGACTTGTCTCAGTCATTTTTGCTGCACAGTCAAGATTATGTTGAGCAATGATGCTAAATATTACCTGTGCTCTAGTAAAATAAAAGCTAAATGCACATGCCTAAGAAATTGTAGCCTATCAACAAAGGCTAAATCAGAGACAAAACTTTTCTCTTTATGGAATGTTAAATTCAAAGGATGTTTCTTCAAAACAAAAATAAACACAATTGTCCCTGATTAGCACGCATAGACTGCACAGACTTATCTGTGATAATACTTTTTCACAGAGATCTGCTCATATATATTATTATATTATAATGTTCATTGTATTGCGTACATTTGAATTGAAAAACACCAAATTAAGCCCTTGTAAATAAGAAAAGTTTGCCATGTCAATGTAATGTTTATATTTCCTATGTTTAACTGTATTAACTGACGTAATACACAAATAATTTACATCAATTTTATGCCATCAACTCATTGGTAAATTATAAATAAAAATAGATCACATGCTAAGATAAACTAAGATAAAAGAATTATTATAGTATAAAGTATTCATAAAAAATCTTCTAGATTCTAGGTTTGTACTTTTTTCAATAATTATATGTTTGGTTAAACAAAGGTTACACAAATACTTTTTTACAACTAAACAGTCATACCTTTTTTCGTTGGAAGATGACAGGTACGAACTTTTGTAGAAGCCATGCAGAAGTGTCCCTAAGGTTCCATTGTATTCTATGTACATATTTATTTTCAAGCCTTTTGGTAAATATTTCATTAATCTGACATATATTTGCTCATTGTCCTCATGTTCTAACCAGTTTACTACACCAAACAAATTGGTTGGCACACTGTTGTCAGATACTTTTATTGTCATTATGGTCAAGCCTTTCGCATGAAACACAATGAAGTCAGTGTTCTCATTAACATCACAGATAATACTAACATGTCCAGTAAAAAAAGATTCTGAAATGTTTGGGTGCATATACATTTTATAACTGACAGGA
Organism: Dreissena polymorpha; assembly: GCF_020536995.1. Classification (NCBI taxonomy): domain Eukaryota; kingdom Metazoa; phylum Mollusca; class Bivalvia; order Myida; family Dreissenidae; genus Dreissena; species Dreissena polymorpha. The sequence goes on from NC_068367.1 coordinate 16,336,036, forward strand.
GTTACAGAATGTGGAAGTCGAATATTGTGATAAGGAAAGGGTTGTCCATTTGTTGCTGTGTAGTTAGGAGTGCTAACAGGGGTGAGTGTTGTTGTTTGTTGTTTTTCATTTTCAATCACTTTTTCTGAACTGCTCTTTTCCGTGTCTTGATGATTTGCAATAGTTGCCGACAGTGCCACAATGATGATGATTAACACCACAAGAACCAGACCCAAGGCAATCTTGGCCTTTGTGCATGCCACGAATCTAAACCTCTGTATGATACCTCGCTCATAAACAGCCCGTCTGTGAAGACTCTCTCCTGAAACAGTAAAAACGATGTAATAAGTCCAAAATCACCAGTGTGCAAGATATAACAATTTCCGGAACAAAAACATATCCGAATAAGAGCACAATACAGTCAACAATGGCATATTGCTACCTGGCAAGAATGACACGTCTTCGATTTCATTGTCCGACATTTTAGAGTGCTCGCTGACGACGTACACTGTGTTTATTTTGAAATAGCGATGTACCTCATGCAAAAAATAGGCTGAACAGGATGCAAATTTACATTTTCATAATTTCTCGCTTCTTTAGATATTGGTACCTCTTACACGTCCGCGCACTTGTTTTTTTGACGGGAACCAATCCTTGTCATTTCCGTAAAAATGGCGGCGGCCGTTGAAAAGCCAAAAATATTAATTTTAGGAGGTATGATACTGCTATAGCTGTTTGATAGAGCTTCAACATTTTATTCAAATGAATTTTATTCAAATTATATGACCTTATAAATTTCAATATGAAACAAATATACAAACCTTCAAAAAAACTTGTTGGACAATTCGATGTAATTTCGGATATTCGGATAATGACTGTTGCATTACTATATTATTGCTTTCCTTTTTCTATTATTAAGACACGTAATAGGTAAGTTGTAATCAAACTATTTTAATATAAAAATTCGTGACTAGGTTAATCTGGCTAAGAAAGGGCTAGTTTGTACACTAGTCCAAATAATTTGACGTAAGCTACCCCGCTTACGTCTAAACGTCTACCGTAGTTTTCCTGTAGCAAATTGAGTTCAACTTAAACTTCAGTTTTTCTCGTTAAATCTTTGCTAATGCATAAAATTATAATTAATTAGACATAAATGTGAGCGATTACCTCTTAAATGTGTAAAAATTGTGCTTTTAAACCACTTATGTACATTTTTTAAAATAGACATACACAACACACGAAGTGTGTTTGTCGTTTATAGAATTACATTGAATTATCCTGAACGAAATTATTTTTTGAATAGGTTACACAAAACCAATTGTTGTTGTACAACAAACCACATCACTTTTTAGCTTTCTGTACTTTTTAATTAAATGAAACCTATATGTGTGTGTTTAAACTACCAGTTGTATCACGGAGTGTATATTGATAGGAGATGATTCGAGTATTTGACCTCTTAAAAAAAATATACGTTTTAGTATACTCCCGTTGTTATTAATGGATTTATAGCGGGATAAACACAAGAAATACACATTTTATGTTTTACCACCGCGCGTTTTACCGTGTTGTGGCTATCGATCTTTGCAATGATCCTGTCGTAAATTCAATCTTATGCAAAAACTATTCATCCGATTTTATTGGTTTATACGTTATCTTGTTGCTTATTAATTCCTCTTTAAAAAAATATACGTTTTAGTATACTCCCGTTGTTATTAATGGATTTATAGCGAGATAAACACAAGAAATACACATTTTATGTTTTACCACCGCGCGTTTTACCGTGTTGTGGCTATCGATCTTGTACAATTAGCGTACAGCGAAGCGCCGAGGTTATACATTTTGATGTACCCACTCACGTCTTTTGTTGAATTATAGTTTCATTTCTCGGCCGATTTTGACAAATTATATATCATTAGAAAGCTTACGTTACGTAGTAAACAGATATACAAACATATATTAAGTTTTTCTTCTGATTTCGACAGCCAGGCGAGTTATAACTTTAACTTTTGCAAATATCATACCGTATTGGAGTTTTAGAATCTAGATTTACGGTTGACATGTTCGTACTTAATACCAATTTGTAGCGTTCTTCTGATTTCGACAGCCCGGCGAGTTATAACTTAAACTTTTGCAAATATTATACCGTTTTGGAGTTTTAGAATCTTGATTTACGGTTGACATGTTCGTACTTAATACCAATTTGTAGCGTTTATATTTGGAGTTCAGTTTTAAAAATTACATCTTGCTTATAGAATAGAATTCTGTATACGATAGAAAAAAATTGTTTAAAAACGAAAGTAATTAAGGAATGAAGGCGGAAGAAAGAAGCGCGCGTTCCTAACGCACTGAACTGATGCTACGGTCTTGGCGATTATGCTTTTGTTTAGAAACCGGCCATTGAATTTCCTTTGCCATGATTATTATATTTTTTTATGGAATATATTGTGGTATTTTGTTCACGAAACATATCAATAAAGCTTATTATAAATACATCTTAATAAATTAACGATTTCAGCTCTTGTTTATAACACAGAAAGGGTGATAAATTTATGATGAAACAGCGTATATAGCGGATCCTCTCGATTTTATTCTGCTTTGCATGCATACTTGAAATAAAATGGGTGTCAAAAACATTCATCGTTTGCTGTTAATTATCAACGAGGGAATTATGTATAATTATATGAAATGTTATTTACCTTAAATTATCAATTTATTAAAGATTCTTGAAAATCACGGTCGGTGTTACGCGGGTCACTTCGTATTTTGACATCAGGGCATCATGTCCAACTATTCAAAATCAGATTTTTTTCACTGGGACGATGACGGCTTAGATTTAGACAGGCAGACAGATAGTTTATTCAGACTTATGCAACAGTACATCGTCTTCAACTCAAATATATTTATTATTTTTAGACGAATTGTTAGGTGATTACACATATAGCAGTGATGATTCTGAGAATGTTGCCATGTTTCTTATCCGTGTAATCTAGAGTCCGTGGTTTGAGCATTTTTATCGCGGTGTTCAATAAAAGATATCTCAATAATCTTGTTTATTGATAGATCTGTGGTTTTATTGCCCTGTGTTCAGCACAAACCAATTATCTCTTTATGATCAGATACTGTGCCGACCAATACTAAATAACACTATGGTGTCATACGCCACAGCAGGGACCTATGCTTGTGATCATGGAGTCTTAGTGAAAGACTTAAAAAAGTATGTTGTTTCGCTTGCGGTTGTTAAAGCCAAAACGGGGCTTCCCAGCTGGCACAGCTGCTGATATTCGGATCTGAATACCTAAACTTATTCAGACCTTATTCTTAACCGTTGCGCGTTTTACGATATCGGATTTTAGGCGGGAATACAACTCAGTGAAACTATTCGATTTCTTATACAACATTAAGCATATTAACAGTTATTAAAATTAACAATATCAGCGACATCTTTTTAAAGACTAAACACCTTTTCAAGTATCGAATTTAACATGTCAATAAAATATATTAATACCAAAAAAGGTTTCAGTTAATATTGTTCACATTAAACCTTTAAATGAAAGTGTCGCTTTAACTATTTTCCGTGTCTTATTAAGCCGCGAATCGTTTGCTAAAACAGTTAACAAAAAGGGCTACACGTTCTTATTCTTAATGAAATACAAAAATAAGTATAACATTATTATTAACGTCCATAAACACACACGGCAAGATCAAAGTTTTAATGGAAAACTAATATGACATTCCACTTAAATTATTATTTTCGTCTAAATCAAATACTATATATAGAGAAACAATGTATTTATAACCGACCAATGAGGTAACATTATGCAACTTTCAATTTACACAGTGCTATATGGCAACAATATGGAATTTGAACAGTGGTAGTGTTTTAAGGTCTGGACTATCATTACTTGTAAGTTTGTATAAACATTTTTCTAATGCAATAAGTAAAATAATGTTTATATTTTATGTTTAATAATTTATTGCATGATTATTCTGTGCTGTTATATGAATTTGATGCCGTTAAAGCTTCCGACATGAATTCATGTCGGAACGATGCTATTGCAAAATAACGTTAAACGATATGAGGTCGATGTAAATCGACCTCATATTTATAGGAGTAGTTTGTACACCTTTGTTAATCAGTTGTATTTTTTTTGTTGAGTTGTGGATTCTTTTTGAGTCGTTTGTGTAGAGATCACGTTTTATTGCATGATACAACGTTTGCACATGATGCAGTTTATTACAGAAAAAAGGTTTGACACAGTCATATTGTTTATTCAATAAAAAAAAAACAAAAAAAAGGTGTACACAGGGGTGGCGAAATCAAAAGTCCGAGTTGCCCGAGTCGTAAATTTGCTTGTCTGGGCAACTGATTTTTTATGCCCCCGGATCGAAAGATTGGGGGTATATTGTTTTTGGCCTGTCTGTCTGTCTGTCTGTCATTCATTGTGTGTGTCCCAAAACTTTAACCTTGATTAAAGTTTTGCGATAACTTTTGCAATATTGAAGATAGCAACTTGATATTTGGCATGCATGTGTATCTCATGGAGTTGCACATTTTGAGTGGTGAAAGGTCAAGGTCATCCTTCAAAATCAAAGGTCTAAAAAACAAATCCAAGGGAAGTAATAAGTTTTAAAAGGGAGATAATTTCTAAACCTGCCAAATTATTTATTGACATTTTATTTCAAAGCGGCGCAATAGGGGGCAGTGTGTTTCTGACAAACACATCTCTTGTTGCAATTAAGTTGTCCATGGACAACCAGTCGGGTCGAGGAATATAAAAAAATAGATTGTATTAAAGCTGTAAATAAGTTTTACAAAACTGCATGTTGACATGCGATTACATTGTCAGTGCTATTTGTGGAGCAATCAAGCTACAATACGGACACTCTCCTTCGCAGTGATCTCCCTTATATATAAGAGACCGGGAGCATGCTGCATTGTCAACATTCTGTTGGAAAGTGTGCAGACTGATTTCTTTATTTTTACAATCAGATGGACATAAAAGTATCGAACTAACTTAGATCATCAAAACACGGCTTTGCAAGATTAAAAGTTATCAAAACACGGCTTTGCAAGATTAAAAGTGTGAGAAAGTCTTTATATTGTTTATAATATACTGCTATAATGAATGTACCGTGGAAATACAACCATAACTAAAACAAGCAAGTTACTCATTTTGATTTATTCCACATTATTTTACATTTATCAATAAATGCGTATATAATTTACATAAACATAAACGGACAAGTGTAGTTCAGCAACGGACAAGTAAATTTCCTAAATGGTTGTCCGTGGACAAGTTTAGTTTTTATACGCCCGTCTATGACGGGACGTATTATGGTATACCCCGCGTCCGTCTGTCCGTCCGTCTGTCCGTCCGTCTGTCCGTCCGTCTGTCCGTCCGTCCGTCCGTCCGTCCGTCTGTTAATGTCGTACGCTACATCAAATATCCTTTGACAGATTTTCTTCAAATTTTAACACAATCTTAATATTGATAAACCCTGATCCCCTTTCGTTTTTGACGGAATTCTGAATTGTCGTTCCAGAGTTATGGGACTTTGTTCGTCAAAATTTCGTGATTTCATTGAATGTCCTACTGTAGCTCAAATATCCTTCGATGGATTTTTTTCAAATTTCAACACAATCTTAATATTGATAAACCCTGATCCCCTTTCGTTTTTGACGGAATTCTGAATTGTCGTTCCAGAGTTATGGGACTTTGTTCGTCAAAATTTCGTGATTTCATTGAATGTCCTACTGTAGCTATATAAAAATGTTAAAGTTGTTATAACTTTGGTATGCTTGGACCTAGAGTCTTGAAACTTGACATGAAGGTTGGCCAGAACTAGTAAGTAACCACTGGACATTTCAAGGTCATTCATTTGAAGGTCAAGGTCACTGTGACCTTGAATGTAAAAATGTTAAAGTTGTTATAACTTTGGTATGCTTGGACCTAGAGTCTTGAAACTTGACATGAAGGTTGGCCAGAACTAGTAAGTAACCCCTGGACATTTCAAGGTCATTCATTTGAAGGTCAAGGTCACTGTGACCTTGAATGTAAAAATGTTAAAGTTCTTATTTCATGTTATAACTTTGGTATGCTTGTACCTAGAGTCTTCAAACTTGAAATAAAGATTGGCCAGTACTAGAAGATGACCACTGGTCATTTCAATGTCATTCATTTGAAGGTCAAGGTCACTGTGACCTTAAATGTTAAAATGTTAAAATTGTTATAACTTTGGTATGCTTGGACATAGAGTCTTCAAACTTGACATGAAGGTTTGCAAGCACACTTAGATGACCACTGGTCATTTCAAGGTCATTCATTCTAAGGTCAAGGTCACTGTGACCTTAAATGTTATTGTTGTTCATGTATCCTACCGTAGCTCAAATATCCCCCGATGGATTTTTTATACGCCCGTCTATGACGGGACGTATTATGGTATACCCCGCGTCCGTCTGTCCGTCCGTCCGTCCGTCTGTTAATGTCGTACGCTACGTCAAATATCCTTTGACAGATTTTCTTCAAATTTTAACACAATCTTAATATTGATAAACCCTGATCCCCTTTCGTTTTTGACGGAATTCTGAATTGTCGTTCCAGAGTTATGGGACTTTGTTCGTCAAAATTTCGTGATTTCATTGAATGTCCTACTGTAGCTCAAATATCCTTCGATGGATTTTTTTCAAATTTCAACACAATCTTAATATTGATAAACCCTGATCCCCTTTCGTTTTTGACGGAATTCTGAATTGTCGTTCCAGAGTTATGGGACTTTGTTCGTCAAAATTTCGTTATTTCCATGCTCATGTACTTATAAAATAAACCATGTATTCAAATACAAATAAACTGAAGTAAAAAAATGATTCAAAGGGTTATTTATTACCTTACTACTTCATTGGCGAACGACGGGCGTATCATGCGCTCATGGCGCAGCTTTTATTTTAGATTTCGCCACCCCTGTTACATATAAATTTGTATTTCATCACAACACAATATGTTTATGTTTTGTTCAAATCATGTTTCTAAGCAAAGGCGCTTGATGGCAATGCATTTTTTTCTTTTATTTTTTTTTAGGTACCCGTTGTTAATTATAATGCATGCATCGTCTGTGGATGTTTCTATTAAAACTGAAAGTAGATAAAGCAAGAGCGAGGTTCCCGGCCTGCGCGCGCATTTCAATAAGCGATGCACCCTGTTTTCGGAGTTGGAGTTGCCTGGATACCTTGTTATTTATATACATTTTTGATAGTGAATGTTTTTTTTCAGAAAAGTTGATTTTTCGTTATATTTTGATTATTTATCATTCAAAATGATATTTTCACTGATTAATATCATAGCCACACACTAACCACCTGTGACACTTATAAGAAAATTACCCATGACTCAAGAGGTATATGGTATACCTAGCTTTCCCTCATAACTGTCAGACCAAGTAAGTGGTTAATTACAAAATAGTGTATTTACACTAGCAATAATATTGTTTCATGAGTCCTATGGGAGACTAATCAAACTTGTGGTAAAAGTTGATACTTTTTTAACACAATGACATATTACAGCTAACAGGTTGTGTTCACTTTACTTTTCAGAAATTGTAAAACCCATTAATGATGCCTAATTAAAAATTGCTATTTCTTCTTGGCTGACATAATAATACCGGTAATTATACAATTTTGGAAGAAATCTTACCCTGATTTTATATGATGACTATATTATTTAAATTTCAGGCACTGGCTTTATAGGTCGCAACTTTGTATTGTTCTTGGTGAAGAATGATCTCGCAAGTAAAGTAGGTATTAGAAAAACGGTTTTCATTAGGTAGAATATTCAATGTATAGTAGAGAATGTAACATGACTGTTGTGGTCTGGTGGGATTCTATCTGGTCTTTGAATTTGATACTGACATATTAAAATTGTTGCAGCACCTGCATAGCACCTAGAATATCCCCACTTTAAAAGCATTCTTAAGGCACTCTTTCTACACAGTAAGCAGATTCAAGAGTCACTTGATAAGTCTTTGGCTTGATTCCACCAACTTTAACAATACCAGCTTGATTCCACCAACTTTAACAACACCAGCTTGATTCCACCAACTTTAACAACACCAGCTTGATTCCACCAACTTTAACAACACCAGCTGGATTCCACCAACTTTAACAACACCAGCTTGATTCCTCCAACTTTAACAACACCAGCTTGATTCCACCAACTTGAACAACACCAGCTTGATTCCACCGACTTTAACAACACCAGCTTGATTCCGCCAACTGTGCATGTTTTTTGTTGTTGTTTTACGTAGTACTTATTGTTTAAGTTTTAGATTTTATTGTTTAATTAATTGTCTTATAGCTATACACATAGGGTAGTTTTATAGTGTCTTGTTGATCTTTCTAATCTATGGTTACTGTGCATGTTTTTACGTAGTACTTATAGTATAATAGAGTAGTTATATAGTATAATTGAGTAGTTTTGATCGATTTCTTTTGAAACAGTGTTGCAAAATGTATTCGTATCTGCGATACGTCAAATGTTCTTATGTAAAGCGCCTTTGAACGTACACTCTTGCATGAAAAGGGCGCTATATAAATCCGGTGTAATAATAATAATAAAAATAATAATAATAAATAGCAGAAAAATGATTACACATGTATTGAGTCAAATAGTATTTAGGTATGAAATAATATATCAAACATCATAACACATTCATCAAGTTTATGTGTGTGAAAAATTCATATCACAATTCATTGTATTTTAATCAGTGAAAGCAATAAGGTGATACAGTTTTGGTAACATTCTTAGTCTCCTGCTATAGCTAGTGATGTCTGAGTGAAAGCAATAAGGTTATACAGTTTTGGTAACATTCTTAGTCTCCTGCTATAGCTAGTGATGTCTCAGTGAAAGCAATAAGGTGATACAGTTTTGGTAACATTCTTAGTCTCCTGCTATAGCTAGTGATGTCTCAGTGAAAGCAATAAGGTGATACAGTTTTGGTAACATTCTTAGACTCCTGCTATAGCTAGTGATGTCTCAGTGAAAGCAATAAGGTGATACAGTTTTGGTAACATTCTTGGTCTCCTGCTTTAGCTAGTGATGTCTCAGTGAAAGCAATAAGGTGATACAGTTTTGGTAACATTCTTAGCCTCCTGCTATAGCTAGTGATGTCTCAGTGAAAGCAATAAGGTGATACAGTTTTGGTAACATTCTTAGTCTCCTGCTATAGCTAGTGATGTCTCAGTGAAAGCAATAAGGTGATACAGTTTTAGTAACATTCTTAGTCTCCTGCTATAGCTAGTGATGTCTCAATGAAAGCAATAAGGTGATACAGTTTTGGTAACATTCTTAGTCTCCTGCTATAGCTAGTGATGTCTCAGTGAAAGCAATAAGGTGATACAGTTTTGGTAACATTCTTAGTCTCCTGCTATAGCTAGTGATGTCTCAGTGAAAGCAATAAGGTGATACAGTTTTGGTAACATTCTTAGTCTCCTGCTATAGCTAGTGATGTCTCAGTGAAAGCAATAAGGTGATACAGTTTTGGTAACATTCTTAGCCTCCTGCTATAGCTATTGATGTCTCAGTGAAAGCAATAAGGTGATACAGTTTTGGTAACATTCTTAGCCTCCTGCTATAGCTAGTGATGTCTCAGTGAAAGCAATAAGGTGATACAGTTTTGGTAACATTCTTAGTCACCTGCTATAGCTAGTGATGTCTCAGTGAAAGCAATAAGGTTATACAGTTTTGGTAACATTCTTAGCCTTCTGCTATAGCTAGTGATGTCTGAGTGAAAGCAATAAGGTTATACAGTTTTGGTAACATTCTTAGCCTCCTGCTATAGCTATTGATGTCTCAGTGAAAGCAATAAGGTGATACAGTTTTGGTAACATTCTTAGTCTCCTGCTATAGCTAGTGATGTCTCAGTGAAAGCAATAAGGTGATACAGTTTTGGTAACATTCTTAGTCTCCTGCTATAGCTAGTGATGTCTCAGTGAAAGCAATAAGGTGATACAGTTTTGGTAACATTCTTAGCCTCCTGCTATAGCTAGTGATGTCTCAGTGAAAGCAATAAGGTGATACAGTTTTGGTAACATTCTTAGTCTCCTGCTATAGCTAGTGATGTCTCAGTGAAAGCAATAAGGTGATACAGTTTTGGTAACATTCTTAGTCTCCTGCTTTAGCTAGTGATGTCTCAGTGAAAGCAATAAGGTGATACAGTTTTGGTAACATTCTTAGTCTCCTGCTATAGCTAGTGATGTCTCAGTGAAAGCAATAAGGTTATACAGTTTTGGTAACATTCTTAGCCTCCTGCTATAGCTAGTGATGTCTCAGTGAAAGCAATAAGGTCAGTGCTCCAGCTAGGCCTAAATCGAAGGGCGCCGCGCCCTGCTCTCCCGAACCTCCGCCCTGCTCCCCCGAACCCCCGCCCTGCCCCCCCCCCCCCCTCTCAAAAAAAAATAAAAAAAAATTTTTTTTTTTTTTTTACATATGATAATTCATAAACCTCTTATTTCATTGTCATTATTTTAATCCTCATTGTAGACATTATATTTGAATGGTTTAATAAGAATGGGAATAATACAATTATTTATAACATATAAATTAAAATGCAATAGGAAGCATTCCAGAAACACCCGCGCGCTCGAACGTGCCCTTTTCACAAAATACTGCGCGTCGAAAGTGCCCGTTTGACAATATACTGCGCGTCGAAAGTGCCCTTTTGACAAAAAAGCCCCCCTGCCCTTTTCAAATCCTAGCTGGAGCACTGAAGGTGATACAGTTTTGGTAACATTTTTAGCCTCCTGCTATAGCTAGTGATGTCTCAGTGAAAGCAATAAGGTTATACAGTTTTGGTAACATTCTTAGCCTCCTGCTATAGCTAGTGATGTCTCAGTGAAAGCAATAAGGTTATACAGTTTTGGTAACATTCTTAGCCTCCTGCTATAGCTAGTGATGTCTCAGTGAAAGCAATAAGGTGATACAGTTTTGGTAACATTCTTAGTCTCCTGCTATAGCTAGTGATGTCTCAGTGAAAGCAATAAGGCAGGCTTTTTCCGCCCTATGCCACGGGTCCGAAATTCGGCCCCATTCCCAATGCAAATCTGGTTGTTTTTTCCCAAATGAAAAAAAAATTCCCAATTAAAAAAAAAAAAAAAAAAATTTTTTTTTTTTTTTTTTTTTTTTTTACCCTTTTAATATATAAGTTGACCTGATCTGGTGTAGAAAATAGAAAGTATTGCATAATTAAATTATCTGTTGCCTTGAATTTGTTTTAAGAACTGTAAAATATGTTAATGATTATTTAAGACTTTCCTTTTTTCCTCAAAATCCGGCGCTTCCCGCGATTTTTTTCACCTCAAAAAGGCCAAGCCTTTTTCCCAAATTCAGATTAAAAAACCTGCACTAATCACACATGTTCATAATATTTTGTAAAATTTTAATAATAAGTTATCAAAATAGTCGTTATTTACCAGTTAACGGCTTCTTTGAAATATAAGAAACACTGTTTTAAATAATTTACATGCGATAATTTTTCCCAATTGAGCCAATTTTGCGATTATTTTTTTTCCCAAAATGGGGGTTTTCACGACGCGAAATTCCCAAAATTCCAGTGTGGCGTTTTCCCAAAATGGAGCGGAAAAAGCCTGTAAGGTGATACAGTTTTGGTAACATTCTTAGTCTCCTGCTATAGCTAGTGATGTCTCAGTGAAAGCAATAAGGTGATACAGTTTTGGTAACATTCTTAGTCTCCTGCTATAGCTAGTGATGTCTCAGTGAAAGCAATAAGGTGATACAGTTTTGGTAACATTCTTAGTCTCCTGCTATAGCTAGTGATGTCTCAGGAGTAAATCAGTATGTTAAAATTTACCAGTAATTACATTTTTACTGACTTATTCTAACAATCATATAACCTTTCTAAAAAATTAAATAAAAATTCAGTTAAATCAATGTACTAAAAAAACTGGAATCAATGCCTGTTTAAAATAAATTAAACATGGATTTATAGTTGATTGCCAAATGCTTAATTAGTATTAATTCTTCCTATCTTCACTTTATTCATTTGTTTCAGATTCGTGTTTCTGACAAAGTTCCACCTCCGATGGCTTGGATGAATTCAGTTCATAAGGTGAATCTTATCATCTTGATACAGTTAAATCATTGAGTTGGAAGATAGACCTTGACCTAAGGTCATCCAATTCAATCAGCTTATTTCATGATACATACAATCATGCCTGTTAAAACAGGTCAAGCTCAATTTATTGAGGGATGTATTCAGTTCCCTTTATCCCTTCATACACCAGCGATTTCTATTAGTGCTGCAACAATACGCCAAAAACCGTATCGCAATATATTGTCAGTTCAAAAACCCGTATTGCAATATATCGCAATATATTGCTAACTTGTACCAAAATTATAACTTGCCAATTACCCGATAATCCCTTAAATTCCAATTTTAAAGCAAATTCTGGTAAATATTTACTATAAATGTGCTCAAGAATAATAAGAAACACAAACATTCGCAAATTTTCTTAAGTATCAAATACATTTTTGCAATTGTTACTATTTAAAGATGTGATGAAATAACGTCCAACCGGGGCGTTTTTCCCACTGAACACGCGTAATTCAGCTGACGTGATGTTCCCGTTTTTATACAACACAAAATACACCCTTACTTTCCATGCGACGTTCTACATGTCTGTATAATTTTCGCGCGGTTTTTATTGAGACAAAGGATAAAGCACTTTTTATTTGACGCTATAATTTTTTATTGTCGCGTTAGCATTCAAATTTGGAAGCGTGTTTCCGAAATTCGGATTACAAATAATGCTCAAATCAGAATCAAACGAAACATTTACAGCTGTGCGCAATTAATTCAACGATAATCTGTTCAAAAGCATCGAATGAATGCTCCCATGTAACAACGCTACTCCGTATAATACACTTTTTAGAATGCTATTTTTACGTAAAAAATAATTTACACTGCTTTGTTTTGTTTACCTTTTTATCATTATTTCGGATGGCTTTTCTGGACGAAATGTGAATGAATTTTTGTAAAATTTTCGTACCGGTGTGATGAAAATCATATCGCAATACAATATGCGGATTGCGTATTGCGATATATACCGATATACCGGTATATTGTTGCAGCCCTAATTTTTATGTCTTTATCATTTTCTCATCATTTTTAACCCTCTAGTATTAAATGTATCGGGCATATGCAACACAGAAATGTGAACTCCCAGCGGCTGATTAATGATAACCCTTTTTGGTGAAATATTACTTTAATTGAAACATTTGAAAATACATTTGACCTAAATTCATGCAAATATCTTGAACTGCATTATCGTTTTGTTGCTTTAACACTTATTTGATTCTGTTAATGAATCTGTTAATCTAGCACAAAAAAACTGTTTACTGGGTATTTCCCATCAGGCATTTATGGAAGGCAGCAAGGTTCTAAACATTAACAAATGTAGTAAATCAGTTGACATTTAGTTGGACATGGTTGTTGTCTCAGAGTTCAAATAATTGCTTTTAAACTGCTGAAAACATGCTCTATAGAGTCAACACTGCATACAGTTCATAATATAATTGCATTTCAACAAAAGTCATTGCTTGTTCAACTGCTGTTGTTTCTTTCAAACATGTTGTGTGAACCTAATTGTAACTTCATAGTTTTTTTCTTTCAGGAAGCCTTTGCTAACCCAGTAGTTGAATTTAAACATGCTAATCTAATCAATCCTGTGTCGGTTAGCAATGTGTTCACCCTGGATGAGGGAAACTTTGACTTTGCCGTCAACTTGGCTGCTGAAACTAAATATGGGCAGTCTGATAAGGTAATCATTTAATCTGTCTTTTTCATTAACACATTTATGCCTAGTGGACTCTCCCATCCTTCTAAATTGGATCGATTTATTTGCAAAATTAGGGATGTCTGGTATATTTATTTCTATTTTTAGCGAGGCTGTTTTTGGAGAAAACCCGAGCTATTGTCATAGCCAGCTCACCGTCCGCCGTAGGCGTCATGCTAAAACATTAACATTGGCCATAACTTTTTAAATATTGAAGATAGCAACTTGACATTTGGCATGCATGTGTATCTCATGGAGCTGCACATTTTGAGCGGTAAAATTTCAAGGTGAACATCATCCCTCAAGGTCTAGGGTCGAAAAAAAGTCAAGGGAAGTAATAAGCTTTAAATGGACATAGTTATCTGACCTGCCCATGTATATGTTTTTGTTAAATAAATCAAAGCGGCGCAGTAGGCGGCATTGTGTTTCTGACAAACACATTGTGGTAAAAGGTCAAGGTCATCCTTTACAGTCTATGGTAAAAAATACAAATTTAAGGGAAGTAATAAGCTTTAAAGGGAGATAATTATTCAATATTGAACATAGCCACTTTATATATTTGGCATGCATGTGTACCTCATGGAGCTGCACATTTTGGGTGGTGAATCTACAGTCACGGTAGTGGCTTTTAATTTTTTGCTACTAAAAATAGAGATTTTATAGAGACAATTATTTTAAAGGGAAGTAATTTATATAATTATAAATCTGATATTATATATTTGCTTACCAAGAATTGAAGTTCTTTTCACAGTTACTGTACAAATTTATTATTTAGATTATTTATAACCCAAATGATTGATTAGTCAAAGTTTTTTTTTAAATGATATAATTATCATTTCTTTGATGTTCATTACATATCTGTGGACTTATGTCCATAGCAACTCTGGCTATGATCTCTGTTAAACCACAGGCCTTGGTTGTCAGTGATGTCTGACATGGTCATAATTGACCGTGAGACCCTCTCTCCCCCTCCTCCCGTTGGATTGGACAAAGTCAAGGCAAGTAATAACCTTTAAAAGGGATATGACTTCTATACCTGCCAAATGATAAATAGAAATTTTATTTCAATGCGGCCCAGTAGGGCATTGTGTTTCAGACAAACACATCTCTTGTTGGGTCACTAGGTCCAAGGTCAAGGTCACTGTGAGCTTAAAAAAAAAAAATTCTGACAAGCTTTCGCAGCCGAGCATGGCACCCGTTATGCGGTGCTCTTGTTAGAATATTTCTTACAGAAATTCCTTTAAGCAAAACAAACAGCGCAGACCCTGATGAGATGCCGCATCATGTGGCGTCTCATCTGGGTCTTGGCTGTTTGCCAAGGCCTTTTTTCTAGACGCTAGGCATAAATGTGTTAACTCTTATGCTAAATTTATTGATGACCAGTTTGTAAAAGTTTGCCTCTAAATATGCACAATATTTGATGTATTTGAAGTTTTTCCTAATTCAATTGACAAACAAAACAATTTGAATTATGTTCCTGTGTTTTGGATTATGGCAAATTTTCTGGGTCCATTGTAGGATGTGAAACAAATATTATGTTATTTTTATGCCATATATAGTTAATTACTTCAAGAAAGAATTAATGATTTTCTGGTTAAAATTTGAGGGAGAGGTAAGATGTCTTAAGTTATCAACAATGATTTCCATTTGCTAGTAAAGTCAACTAACTTGATAATATATTAATTTATCACATGCCATACCCTGTTTCCCATGTAATATAACCATAAGGAATATTTTTATCTTGCACATGACATTGCATGTGTAATATACTTTTTAAGTGTTTTCATTGGCTTATTTTCGCTCGATTGACGAATCGAATTTTGTTATTTTGCTGAAATGACGTTTCACGAAATGTAAACAACATTCAGGATTTATCATTATGTTTGCGTAAATATTTAATTAATTTGCTTATTTAAAAGTATGTGATAAAAAAGATCTGGCAGGAGTTGTCATATCATACCATATTTTATTATTTTATTAAACTTGTTGAGGAAATTCGTTAGTAAGCTCGCCAAAAGCTCGCCTACTAACAAATTCCTGAACTCGTTTAATAAAATATGGTATGATATGACAGCTCTTGCCAGATCTTATATATTTATACGTGTATCTAAATTATTTATCTTCTGAAACTAAGAAGTTACATCTTGACCAACAGGTTTACAGTGAGGGCATTGTAAGACTGAGCTTGAACTGTGCAAAGGAAGCTGAAAAGCGTAACATCAAGTTCTACATAGAAATGTCTTCCGGACAAATGGCCTCCAGTGAAAAGGTAATTATATCAGATCAGGTTCATAAAACATTTTGAAAAATGCTTTTGCCAGGGCTTGCATGAAGGGATGTTTTGAAGTACCCGGGTAATTGATTTACTGACAGGTTTTGTGACAACAATTCTTAAATTGCAGTAGTATTTGTAAGCGTGAACTTGCAAGCATTTTCCTAGTTCAAACCTAATTATATTTAAAGCTTAACAATTTGTCTGAGCAGTACATTGAGGAAAAATACTAAAGTGAAATAAAGCTGTATTTAATTAGAGTATTTATATTTGTGTTGATAATGACAAATCCATATTGCACAATACTTTTTGAAGACTTTTGGAACATTTCTAGAATCAACCTTGGCCTCTTCTGTTATTAAGCCAAATGTACGGCCCAACTTTAAAAACCTTCTCATTGTTGGTGTTAATATGGTTTTATAATGAAACAAATGTAACAAATTGTATTTGTCAATTTGTATATTTTTACGGCAGAGTAAGCGTTAAACTTTTGGCTATTGCTATAAGGAACACTGATTTTTGATGGGTTAACTTTAGTTTATAAAATATTTTATGAAATATTTGTTGATTTTGTGTATTTATGTGACTTTTAATATAGTACTAAAATGACGACGCTTAATGATACTTATAACATTTTGATTTGATTGATTTTAAACCAATGCACCATTTAAAATGTATCAACATATTGACTTCTGAGTAAATTTGTGGATACCATGAAGAATGATTGTTTTCAAGGTTTAATAATTTCATACCATTTACATTGACAAACATGTACATGTATGGGCATTTTATAGGTATTATTCAGATGCTATAAACTTGTTTATTATTTTGTTCTTTTTCTATTATTATGTATGTATTTCAGAATAATAACTGAGTCAGGTATAAATGTCCACCAGAGTTGTTTGTTATGTGATTTTCCAGCAAATTGTTTTTATTTTATGTTTTGCTTTAAGGGTCAGCTATTTCGCAGAAATTATTTAATTGAAATGAATTATGATAAGGTTGTTTTTTTAATTATGTTCCCCTTAGACTGTTTTGGAGAAGAATAAAGGAGCATTTAGTCACTGTTGTGCTCATCTATTTGTTATTGATTGCCTCGATTTGTTTGAAAGTTCTGCACATATTTCGGATTTCTATAAAGGTTTTTGATATCATTTTAATAGATTCAGCCTTCTCATTGCCTAAATATAAAGCTAAACAAAACACATTTAGGTGCCTCCTTAAATTATATTGACATCTTTGTAAACTTGTAATTCACGATAAAATTACAAAGTTACATCAATTTTAGAGTTTTTGAGCAATGTATTTCAAGAATTGTGTTGATCATAAAGAAATTGCTACTGACAAAAAATCTTGTCATAAATACATCAAATTGTTTATGTTTTTATTTTAAGACTACATGTATTGTTCATGACTGCTTTTCATTACATCCAATTACCAATATTGTTAGTTAATTTCAAAGAGTCATTTGTTAGGGCAATAAAGTAGCGAAGTATTTAGTTGACCCTTAGAACACGTTCAGTTTGCAGATTTTTGTTAGCATTTTTGTGTAATATTTCATGTTTGTACTTTCATTTTGAAACCTGTGTAGCTCATTCTTTTACTGTTTGTATACAGTTTGTAGGCTAAATTTTAATGTGATGCATTAAACTAAATCGTTTTTTAGCTCTCCTGAGCTCACCACATGCTCACTGTGAGCTAATGTCGTCACCTTTTGTTTGTGGTGCATTTTCTATCATTCACATTTGCCTTATTAATAATTCAGAGGCCACATTTATTTTTCAATTTTCACGAAACTTGCTCTGAACAATTATATCTCGTCTGATTTCAACACTGATTGGTCCAATCATCATGAAACTTTCTCAGAACATTTGTTTAAATAATATTTCCGAGTTAGAAAATGCTTCCAGTCCGTTAAAAAACATGACATAAAGGAGGAGGTGCAGTTTGTTTTATACATGTATGTCAATATTGAAACCTTATTGACACTAGAAGTGCCATTTTTGGTCACATCAAAATAAAACTTGCTCATCCTAATGATATTATGGTGGAGTTCAATGAATGACAAGAGTATAATATGAAACCACAATTTATGCAGGATAAACATCTAACTATTCTTAAGGAACTTATTTAACTTAAGATGTTTTTCACTTAGTTGGGTTCAAGTAATTTAGGGCCCTTCAGATTTTGCATATTTTGCAGTGCCTTTTATTGGTCTAACTTTTGGACTGGTTTTACTATTAGATTTTTTGATAGCATTATTGGTAATTAAGATTCATTATCTGTAACAAATGTCCTTTTTTTCTTTTGCATGGATGTTATATACATATATATATATATATATATATATATATATATATATATATATATATAAGGGCTCTGCCTTTTGGTTCATGTCCTTAAAAGTTCTTAAGTAACTTGTTTATTAAAAAGTCAGATTTTACAAAAAGAGGCAGTTTTTGCATGCATGATGCATGGAAGTTGATTGGAAGGGCTTTGAGTTTTGGTTGCTTAATTATTTCTTTTACTTGAAGCATATGTAATTGTCAATGTGGCAAACCTGTATTTCCATATATGAAATATATATGCAAAGTTTGATACAAAATATGCTTGCCAAGGGGCTGGGTGGGGGCTAAGTAGTTTTCCTTATGGCTTCACTCAAGCAGTCACATTGTTTGCCAATTCTTCATGAAACTTGCTCAGAACATTTTTTTAAATGATGTCTTGGGTGGGTTTGAAATGGTTATCACACTAAAAGTCATTTGTTTTTATCATAAATGAGCATGGTACTTGATCAGAACACTAATATTTTGTTCTATTGGCATCTCAGCCTAGTAAAAAAATGCCTTTTGGTAAAAAATCTGAGTCAGAAGCCACTTTTATTACACAAACATCACAAATGCAGCTAAAAAAGCTCCCGGTTATTTGGGTCACAGGTGAGCAACTTAGGGCCTTTTGACCGATTGTTAACAATTTTATTTGTTTTTCCAATTTTTTTATTGATTTTTAACCAGGTTTTTATTAACCAGGTTTTTTAACCAGGTTTTTAACCAGGTTTTCTGGTTATTAGATTGGCGAATGCTGGCGGGCTGGCTGGCTGGCGGGCTGGCTGGCTGGCTGGCGGGCTGGCGGAACAAGCTTGTCCGGGCCATAACTATGTCGTTCATTGTCAGATTTTAAAATCATTTGGCACATTTGTTCACCATCATTGGACGGTGTGTCGCGCGAAATAATTACGTCTATATCTCCAAGGTCAAGGTCACACTTTGAGTTCAAAGGTCAAAAATGGCCATAAATGAGCTTGTCCGAGCCATAACTATGTCGTTCATTGTCAGATTTTAAAATCATTTGGCACATTTGTTCACCATCATTGGACGGTGTGTCGCGCGAAATAGTTTGAGTTGTCTCCCTTTATCAGATTTTTTTTCACAATGAAAACCTGGTTTTGTGAAAATTTTGTCCCTTGTTAATTCATAGTTTACAGTACTTTTTGATGTGCAAGTTTTACAAACAATTTTTGGTAAAATGCTATTACATTAATTGAACCACAATGAAATTAACGTTTGACATGCTGGACTCTTTATCATTTAAAGATTTCTTAAAAAACTTAAATATTAAATTTTCATAAGAAATGAACATACAAAAAATGTTACACATCTTTACAACTGGCTATTATTTTTATGAAATAAATGAGTGCTGAATATGACACATTTTGGAATCTATCACCAAACAGACAGGATTCGAATGCCAAACATGTTTGAAATACCAGATCTTCGCAAATGTATTGTAAATGCATTTCTGAATACCTGAATTGCTGTTTAATGTTTTACTTGATAGAAAATACTATTCAGAGATTACTTTGCCTTCCAATTTACACAGATATATAGAGTTCATAGGACATCACTTTTAACAAGTCAGAAAAAAAATTACATGACCATTTTTGTCATTAAACATTACAACTCCTGAATTTTGGTTTAAAAGTGAAAAAATACCATTTGCTCTTCGTATTTATTGTCAAATGCCACCCTTTAACCCTATTCCACTTAGATACATATTTTCACGCATTTGAAGTCCCTTATAAAGTAAAATTTAATTTAAGACCTTTGTTACTAGATTTAAGTTTTTAAGGCTTCAGCTCCAAACCTTAGATACTGATAAGCATAAAACCTGAACAGACTGCGAGTTACTTGCAGGCTGTTCTAGTGTTATGCTGTTTGTACATAGCCATTTTCACTTTGCTTCTAAGTGGGAAAGGGTTAAATGAGGCATAATGACAATTTTGGTCTCAGTTCTAGCAGCACACAATATTTTTGTGTGTATTTTCAATTCCTTTGGTATTTGACGCCCTCGTGAAATTTGTGCATCTGATAAAGAACACAGTCACACTCTACTCAAATTCAACTAAGTCATCTATTAATGTTTGAACTTCAAATTTATTAACAAACATTTCACTTTTCCTTTGGGTGGGTAAAATCAGTGATTTTTAGAGTTTCACAGTCTTATCTTGTTTTTAACTCGAAAACATTTATTTTAGACAATGAGAGAGGTGATATGGTAGAATCAAGCATGATTTAAAACAAAGTATACATGATTGTATGTTTGGTAAGAGATGCACATTTGGAATTAGGTGCCCCACTCTGTTCTATTAAAACTTAAAATTATCATGTTATAACATATGAGTGAAAATGTGCACTTGCACTTATCCACTTCAATTTTCTTGCACTTATCCACTTATTCTTATGTTATGTGGTCCTGTAACTCGCAGTCTGTTCAGGTTTTATGCTGTTTGCTGCTCATCAGTATCTAAGGGTTGGAAATGAAGCCTTTAAAACTTAAATCATGTAAGAAAGGTCATTAATTAAATTTAACTTTCTAAGGGATTATAAATGCATCAAAATACGTATCTTAGTGGTAAAAGGTTAAGATTGTTTATTAAAGCTCACCTGAGCACAAAGTGAGATATTGTGTTTAGTCACTGTTTATGTCCATTAGTTGCCATATTATATTTGTGGGATGTGTGTAATAATATTTAAGATTTTAACCACTCCTGAGGCCAGATTTTTCACTTAATGTTGATTAAATTTGGTCCAATTATTTGTCTTTACAATACTAGGCCAAGTTCATATCTTGGTTAAGTGTGTTTAAAATTTAGGTTTCCACATCAAATATAAGAAAAAATATGTTACCACTTTAGAAGCCACATTAATGACCCAGTCTCCACAAAACTTTTCCAGAATGTTTATCTTGATAATATCTTCTCTTAGTTCAAATCTGAGTCAAGTTATTTTGAAATCTAGTCAACAGGTCAAATCTTAGAAAACCTTTACACCAATTTTGAAGCTTTATTTGCACCTCAATCTGCATGAAACTTGGTCAACATGTTTCTACTGACCATATCTGAGTCAAGTTCAAACTTTTGTCAGGTGGGTTAAAAAAACTAGTATTTAAGTCAAATCGTGTAACCAGAGGTATTTACACAATTTATTCCTTCCCATTCTGTTACAAGAAGGGTAGTAACAATACCCTTATTACCATTAATTAACCCCTATTCCTTCCCATTTGATTTACAAAAGGATGACATTTATATTTAATGTACCTAATTCTTTCTCCTTCTGTAACAAAAAAGATGCCAGTACACTTTTCATACCTATTATTATGCCCCCCTTCGAAGAAGAGGGGGTATATTGCTTTGCTCATGTAGGTCGGTCGTCGGTCGGTAGGTCGGTCGGTCCGTCCACCAGGTGGTTGTCAGACGATAACTCAAGAACGCTTGGGCCTAGGATCATGAAACTTCATGGGTAGATTGATCATGACTCGCAGATGACCCCTATCGATTTTGAGGTCACTAGGTCAAAGGTCAAGGTCACAGTGACCCGAAATAGTAAAATGATTTCCGGATGATAACTCAAGAACACATACGCCTAGGATCATGAAACTTCATAGGTAGATTGATCATGACTTGCAGATGACCCCTATTGATTTTGAGGTCACTAGGTCAAAGGTCAAGGTCACGGTGACCCGAAATAGTAAAATGATATTCTGATGATAACTCAAGAACGCATATGCCTAGGATCATGAAACTTTATAGGTAGATTGATCATGACTCGCAGATGACCCCTATTGATTTTCAGGTCACTGGGTCAAAGGTCAAGGTCACAGTGACCAGACATAGTAAAATGATTTTCGGATGATATCTCTAGAACACATATGCCTAGGATCATGAAACTTCATAGGTAGATTGATCATGACTCGCAGATGACCCCTATTGATTTTGAGGTCACAAGGTCAAAGGTCAAGGTCACGGTGACCCGAAATAGTAAAATGATTTTCGGATGATAACTCAAGAACGCTTTTGCCTAGGATCATGACACTTCATAGGTACATTGATCGTGACTTGCAGATGATCCCTATTGATTTTCAGGTCACTAGGTCAAAGGTCAAGGTCACAGTGACAAAAGTCGTATTCACACAATGGCTGCCAGTACAACGGACAGCCCATATGGGGGGCATGCATGTTTTACAAACAGCCCTTGTTTTCCTTCCCGTTTCTGTTACCAGAAGGATAGTTATAATATCCTAATAAGCTTTAATTAAACTCTTTTCCTTCCCATCAGTTGGACATAAGGATGACATACATGTATATATTTAATATACCTAATTCCTTCCAATTCTGTCAATACATGTAGAAAGATGGCTTTTATACTTATGATACCTATTATTTCTCTTCCCCATTCTGTTACCAGAAGGACAGTTATTAAACCCAAATAACCCTTAATCATTGTTTCCACTCTGTAACCAGAAGTATATGGTGTCCACCTAGGGACCCGGAGGTCATGGACTCCATACACACTGTGGAGCATTCTTTAGATCTAAAAAACAAACAAGTACTGAATCTACCCAGGAAATGGACTTGAGTGTGTTTCAATAAGCCTTAGGCTTTCCATTCAATCAAGCTAAAATAAATTGGTTTAAAAAGAGAAGAATGGCTTTATTTATTCTGTCCCCTTTCTGTTACCAGAAGGGTGTCACAGAGGACTGCAAACCAGACCCTTGGACAAAACTGGCGGAACACAAGCTGGCGGTGGAGCAGGAATTACAGCAGCTCACGTCCTTGAAGTATGCTGTGCTGCGTCCCGCCATTGTGTATGGGCCAGGGGATAGCCATGGACTGAGTGAGTATTGTTTGACATCCTTAAAGTATGCAGTGCTACGTCCCGCCATTGTGTATGGGCCAGGGGATAGCCATGGACTGAGTGAGTATTGTTTGACATCCTTGAAGTATGCAGTGCTGCGTCCCGCCATAGTGTATGGGCCAGGGGATAGCCATGGACTGAGTGAGTATTGTTTGACATCCTTGAAGTATGCAGTGCTGCGTCCAGCCATAGTGTATGGGCCAGGGGATAGCCATGGACTGAGTGAGTATTGTTTGACATCCTTGAAGTATGCAGTGCTGCGTCCTGCCATTGTGTACGGACCAGGGGATAGCCATGGACTGAGTGAGTATTGTTTGACATCCTTGAAGTATGCAGTGCTGCGTCCTGCCATTGTGTATGGGCCAGGGGATAGCCATGGGCTGAGTGAGTATTGTTTAACATCCTTGAAGTATGCAGTGCTGCGTCCCGCCATTGTGTACGGGCCAGGGGATAGCCATGGACTGAGTGAGTATTGTTTCACATCCTTGAAGTATGCAGTGCTGCATCCTGCCATTGTGTACGGGCCAGGGGATAGCCATGGACTGAGTGAGTATTGTTTGAGGTACTTGAAGTATGCAGTGCTTCGTCCTGCCATAGTGTACGGGCCAGTGGGATAGCCTTGGACTGAGTGAGTATTGTTTGACATTCTTGAAGTATGCAGTGCTACGTCCTGCCATTGTGTATGGGCCAGGGGATAGCCATGGACTGAGTGAGTATTGTTTGACATCCTTGAAGTATGCAGTGCTGCGTCCTGCCATTGTGTACGGGCCAAGGAAATAGCCATGGACTGAGTGAGTATTGTTTGACTTCCTTGAAGTATGCAATGCTGCGTCCTGCCATTGTGTAAGGGCCAGGGGATAGCCATGGACTGAGTGAGTATTGTTTGACATCCTTGAAGTATGTAGTGCTGCGACCTGCCATTGCGTACGGGCCAGGGGATTGCCATGGACTGAGTGAATATTGTTTGACATCCTTGAAGTATGCAGTGCTGCGTCCTGCCATTGTGTATGGGCCAGGGGATTGCCATGGGCTGAGTGAGTATTGTTTGACATCCTTGAAGTATGCAATGCTGCGTCCTGCCATTGTGTACGGGCCAGGGGATAGCCATGGACTGAGTGAGTATTGTTTGACATCCTTGAAGTATGTAGTGCTGGGTCCTGCCATTGTGTACGGGCCAGGGAATGAATAAGTATTATAGTGGTTTTGTCACGATCTATTTGAGCATTGGCTTAAATCCTTCTTTGATCCAATCATAAAGTAGACATTGGCATAATAATGCCTGTAGGATAAACTTTTTTGACATATCATGTTAACTTTATTATACACTGTGAGATAACCTTAGCTTTTTATTTTTAGCTCGACTATTATGTATGAAATATATATAGTGGAGCTATCCTACTCACCCCGGCGTCGGTGTTGCCGTTCCCGTGTCCGTTTGCGTGCAAATGTTAAAGTTTGCGTACTACCCCAAATATTTTCAATGTCCTTTGACAAATTTCTTTCATATTTTGCATACTTGTTTACCATCATGACCCCAACCTATAAACAAGAGCAGACAACTGTATCAAGCATTTTGACAGAATTATGGCCCCTTTTATACTTAGAATATGCATATTATTGACAAATCTATGTTAAAGTTTGCGTACTACCCCAAATATTTCCTGTGTCGCTTGACATATTGCTTTCATATTTTGCATACTTGTTTACCAACATGACCCCAACCTATAAACAAGAGCAGACAACTGTATCAAGCATTTTGACAGAATTATGGCCCCTTTTATACTTAGAATATGCATATTATTGATAAATCTATGTTAAAGTTTGACAAAACAACACTTACCTTACATGCCACAATGCACTCCACCGAAATCATCCCCCATGCCCCCCCAACCCCCCCCCCCCCCCAAAAAAAACAACAAAACATTTATTATTTTTTCTTATTTTTGAAAGATCATCTATTAAATGATCACACACCCACATTATACCCCCCTCACCCCCCCAACCCCCCCCCCCCCCAATTTTAGCTCACCTGAGAGATAGCTCGGGGTGAGCTATTGTGATCACTCACCGTCCGGCGTCCGTCCATCTGTCTGTCTGTCTGTCTGTAAACAATTTGTAAACATCTTCTTCTACTAAACCATTGAGCCAATTTCAACTAAATTTCATGTGGAGCATCCCTAGGTCATGGGACAAAAGAATTGTTAAAAAAAATTTGATCACATAACCAAGATGGCCGCCATGACCATATATGGTAAAAACCTTAAAAAATCTTCTTGTCAGAAACCGCTCATCAGATTTTCAAAAAAATTCACAGGGATGACCTTTGAAGGCTCCCCTGAAAAAGTTGTTCAAAGAAATTTGATTCGTCAAAAAACATGGCCGCAGGAGCTCGTTGAACTTTGCATGTTTATTTGTTTTTGCCTTTTTTGTGAAAACTTTCAAAAATCTTCCACATTTTTTGTCCGATCCTTTCCAAATTTGCACAGTGTCTTTATATCAATGAGGACACAAACCCTACAAAAAATGAGCATTATTGGTCCATGAAGTACAGAATTACCTCCCCTTGAATTGAGAAAATGGTGTTTATGCAATAAAGTCCAAATTTTTCATCCAATTCTTTCCAAACTTGTAAGGATTTAGCATGGTTCAAACAAGGGAAACAACTACGGTTTATGCATGTTCTTTTTATTACAGATTTGCCTCCCTTTAATTCATTCAAAATCTCATTTTACAGCAGAGATTCCAAATCTGACCTGTAAATGAGCCCCATATTTACTGCCAGTGCTAGGTTACCTTTTCCCATTTGATCATTCTTAAGTATTGGTCTTGTAATGCTGCTACTGCTTCTGCTACTGCTACTGCTACTACTACTACTACTACTACTACTACTACTACTACTACTACTACTACTACTACTACTACTACTACTACTACTACTACTACTTCTACTACTACTACTACTACTACTACTACCTCTACTACTACTACCACTACTACTACTACTACTACTACTACTACTACTACTACTACTACTACTACTACTACTACTACTACTACTACTAGTACTACTACTACTACCACCACCACCACCACCACCACCACCACCACCACCACCACATCTACTATTACTACTTCTACTACTACTGCCACTACTACTACTACTACTTTACACTACTACTACTACTACTACTACCACTACTACTACTACTACTTCTACTACTACTACTACTACTTCTACTACTACTACTACTACTACTACTACTTCTACTACTACTACTACTACTACTACTTCTACTACTACTACTACTACTACTACTACTACTACTACTACTACTACTACTACTACTACTACAACTACTATTACTACTACTACTACTACTACTACTACTACTACTACTACTACTACTACTCCTACTACTACTACTACACCACCACCACCACCACCACCACCACCACCACCACCACCACCACCATTCACAGTGACAAAAAAGGTATTCACACAATGGCTGCTACTACAACTTATAGCCCATATAGGGGGGCATGCATGTTTTAGAAACAGCCCTTGTTTCTATGGGATTTTAACCACAACTGTTCATGTTTATCTCCGACACATATTTTTAGGTCACCTGTCATGAAGTGACACGGTGAGCTTATGTGATCGTGTGATGTCCGGCGTCCGTTGTGCGTGCCTGCGTGTGTCCGTGCGTCCGTCCGTCAACCTTTTGTTTGTGTAGACAGTAGAGGTCACAGTTTGCATCCAATCTTGATGAAATTTGGTCAAAATGTTTATCTTGATAAAATCCGGTTTGGGATTGTATTTGGGTCATCTGGGGTCAAAAACAAGGTCACTAGGTCAAATAATAGAACAACCTTCTGTAGACAATAGAGGTCACAGTTTTCATCCAATCTTTATGAAATTTGGTCAGAATGTTTATCTTGATGAAATCTGGGTTGGGATTTTATTTGGGTCATCTGGGGTCAAAAACTAGGTCACTAGGTCAAATAATAGAAAAACCTTGTGTAGACATTAGAGATCACAGTTTTCATCCAACCTTTATGAAATTTGATCAGAATTCTTGATGAAATCTGGGTGGGATTGTATTTGGGTCATCTGGGGTAAAATTCTAGGTCAAATAAATAGAAAAACCTTGTGTTGACAATAGAGGTCACAGTTTTCATCCAATATTTATGAACTGTGGTCAGAATGTTTATCTTGATGAAATCTGGATTGGGATTGTATTTGGGTCATCTAGAGTCAGGAACTAGGTCACTAGGTCAAATCATAGAAAAACATTGTGTAGACAATAGAGGTAATAGTTTTCATCTGATCTTAATGAGTCAGGTGAGCGATTCAGGGCCATCATGGCCCTCTTGTTTATATATTTTTTTCTTATTTTTGAAAGATCATCTATTAAATGATCACACACCCACATTACACCCCCCCCCCTCTCCATGATGGCTTACGTTATACTGTCAAGCACTCGAATAGTCGAGCGCGCTGTCCTCTGACAGCTCTTGTTACATTATGGGATTAACTTTGATGTTTTAACATTCTATATAAAGCTAAATTTCATAACACACATTGGGATGTTTATGGTTTATTAAACGCTGTGGGGTATATATGGCTTTATACACACTGAAATACATGTTGCTTTATAAATTCATTGAGGGATAAAAATGACTTTATTTACACACTTTGTGATACATATGGCTTTATTCACACACATTGGGATACACGTGGCTTTATTTACACACTGTGGCAATCTTCGAAATAAGCTTTGAAAAGTTACTTGCCAGTCGGGCCAGTTACTTAAGAATTTTTACATGCCCAACATATTTTTTACATGCCGAAACTTTTTAAACCAAAAATATAACAAATCACAACATTTTAGCACTTAAATGCTACAGATAGTAAAGCAGAACATTTGTTTCAATAGTAGTGAATACAATGACATCTAATCAGAACTAGAATAAAGTGAAGTTGAAGTTACACCAGTGCTCTTGAAAAGAGCGTTCTCTGGTGTCCTCGTACCATTTCTTGGCTTTCTTTTTCTCTAAATCATTTTCTATATTGAAAGTGCTTTACCAGGCTTAGCCCCATCAACATACCTTAGATACTGCATAGCCTCTATGCCAACAATGACATTTGTTGACAATGGCGAAAACTGAAGCATATTACTTGATTGAAATAATCGATTCAAAAAGCATCTACTCGATTAATTTCTAGAGAAACCATCGATAAGAACCGAAAGTGACCGGTCATAAACAATAACGATGACGTGCGCAAGCAGGTGCGTGTTGTTAAACCAATCGAATTTCATTGTTTTACAACTTCTGGCAAGGTGTTTCTTCGCAAAATTGAAAAATAGATTTGCAAATATCAAGAACAACTTACAATTTTTTTATAAACTGTCAATTGACTTCAATAATTTTCATGCCTGGCGGGCCACAAACGTGAATTTTTTTATGTGCCCGGCAGTAATTTTACTCGACACAGGCGATCGGGAGTGTGCTAATTTCGAAGACTGTAGTGTGGGATACATACATTGCTTTATTTACACACTGTGGAATACATTTGGTTATATTTACACACTGTGGGATACATTTGGCTTTATTTACACCCTTTGGGATACATATGGCTTTATTTACGCACTGAAATACTTGTGGTTTTATTAACAAATTGATGGATAAATATAACTTTATTTACACACTATGTGATACATATTGCTTTATTGACACACATTGGGATACATGTGGCTTTATTTGCACTTTGTGGCATACATTTAGCTTTATTTACACATTGATACATTTTGCTTTATTAACTCAATGTGGGATACATGTGGCTTTATTTACACACTAAAATATACTTGTAGCTTTATTTACCCTCTCTGGGAAACACATGGCTTTATTTACACAATGTGGGATACACATTGCAATATTTACACACAGTGGGATACATGTGCCTTTATTTACACACTGTATAATATGTGGCTTTATTAACACACTGAAATAGATGTGGCTGTATTTACCCACTGTGGGATATATGTGCCTTCATTAACACATTGAGGGATACATGTGGCTTTATTTACTCACTTTGTGATACATGTGGCTTTATTAACCCACTGTGGTAAACATGTGGCTCTTTTAACACACTTTGGGATACATGTGGCTTTATTAAAACACTATGGGATACACATGGCTTTATTAACACACTATGTGTTACATGTTGCTTTATTTACACCCTGTGGGATACACTTCACTTTATTATCACACTGTTGGATACACATGGCTTTATTAACACAGTATGTGTTACATGTTGCTTTATTTACACCCTATGGGATACACAGGGCTTTATTAGCACACTGTTGGATACACATGGCTTTAATAACACACTGTAGGATACACATTGCTTAATTTACACACTGTAGGATATATGTTGCTATATTTACACACTATGGAATACACATTGCTTTATTAACACACTATGGGATACATGTTGCATTTTCTACACACCTTGGAATACATGTGATGTTATTTACTCTCTATGAGAAAATATTAGGCTTTATTTACACACTGTATGATATATTTGGCTTTGTTTGCGCACTGTGGGATACATTTGGTATGTTTACACACTGTGGGATACATATGGCTATATTAACACACTGTTGGATACATGTGGCTTTATTTACACACTATGGGATACATAAGACTTCATTTACACACTGTGGGATAAATTTGGCTTTATTTGCACACTGATATACATGTGGCTTATTTTACACAATATCGGTTACATTTGGCTTTATTTTCACACTATGGGAATGAAGTGGCTTTATTTACACAGTGTGGAATACTTGTGACTTTAATTATCTACTGTGGGATATATGTTGCTATATTTACACACTATGGGATACACATTGCTTTATTAACATACTATGTGATACATGTTGCATTTTCTACACACCGTGGGATACATGTGGCGTTATTTACACACTATGAGAAAATATTTGGCTTTATTTGCACACTGTGGGATACATTTGGTTTTGTTTACACACTGTGGGATACATATGGCTATATTTACACACTATTGGATACATATGGCTTTATTTACACACTATGGGATACATTTGGTTTTGTTTACACACTGTTGGATTCATATGGCTATATTTACACACTATGGGATAAATGTGGCTTTATTTAAACACTATGGGATACATGTGGCTTTATTTTCACACTGTGGGATACATAAAACTTTATTTACACACTGTGGGATAAATTTGGCTTTATTTGCACACTGATATACAGAAGGCTTATTTTACATATTATATTGGTTGCATTTGGCTTTATTTTCACACTATGGGATAGATGTGGCTTTATTTACACAGTATGGGATACATGTGACTTTATAAACACACTGTTTGCTACAAGTTGCTTTATTTACACTATGTGGGATACATGTTGCTTTAATTACTCACTATGGGAAACATGTGGCTTTATTTACACACTGTAGGATACATGTGGCTTTATTTATACACTGTGGTATACATAAGGCTTTATTCACACTCTGTGGGATAAATGTTTCTGTATTAACACACTGTGGGATACATTTGGCTTTATTAACACACTGTGGGACACATGTGGCTTTATTTACACACTATGGGATACATGTGGCTTTATTTAATCACTGTGGATACATTTGGCTTTATTAACACACTGTGGGATACATGTGGCTTTATTTACACACTGTGGGATACATTTGTCTTTATTAACACACAGTGGGATACATTTGGCTTTATTTACACAATATGGGATACATGTGGCTTTATTTAATCACTGCGGATACATTTGGCTTTATTAACACACTGTGGGATACATGTGGCTTTATCTACACACTATGGGATACATGTGGCTTTATTAACACATGGTGGGATACATTTGGCTTTATTAACTCACTATGGGAAACATGTGGCTTTACATTGTATTTACACACTATGGGATACATGTGGCTTTATGTACACACTATGGTATACATAAGGCTTTATTCACACTCTGTGGAATACATGTTTCTTTATTAACACATTGTGGGATACATTTGGCTTTATTAACACAATGTGGGATACATGTTGCTTTATTTTCACACTGTGGATACATATAACTTTATTTACTCACTATGGGATACATATCGCTTTATTTGAACAGTGTGCAATACCTATAGCTTGATATACACACTGTGAGATACACATGGCTTTATTTACACGGTGGGATACATGTGTCTTTATTTGCTCAATTTGGATGCATGTGGCTTTATTTACACACTGTGGGATACATCTATGGGATAGATATGGCTTTATCTACCCACTCTTGGACACTCTTAATGAAATATCATAATGCCATCTGGTATTCAATTCTTTGTAAGATCAACTTATAAACTGACCACTAAAATGTGACAATGGAAGATAAAATTTAATGTTAATGCTGTTGTTGGTTGATGTGCAGTGTTTCAATTTAATATTTTCCAATAATAATACTATCTTGTTCGTTTATGTCCCCGATAGGGTGGCATAAAGCAGCCAGTTGAACTGTCCGTCAGTCCCTCCGTCCTTCTGTCTGTCAGTCAGTTCGTCTGTCCGTCCGAAAACTTTAACATTGCCCATAACTTTTGCAATATTGAAAATAGAAACTTGATATTTCTTATGCATGTGTATCTCATGGAGCTGCACATTTTGAGTGGTGAAAGGTCAAGGTCATCCTTCAAGGTAAAAAGGTCAAATATATGGCTTCAAATTGGCGCAGTAAGGGGCATTGTGTTTCTGACAAACACATCTCTTGTTCAATTTAAAATTAAAGGGGCATTTTCATGGTATTTTCCCTAATAATAACTTATATTTTCACTTTTCTTAAAAAAACTTATCAATCAGCTCTTTGATAATATTGATAATTGTTACAAAATAATACATACTGTGCATTTTTTTTTTGTGAATTTGATTTAAGTGAGATTAGAGCTCATGCTTACCAAAAATTTTGTACCTAAATTAACATTCTACACCTTTAACATTCTACACCTTTAACATTCTACACCTTTAACATTCTACACCTTTAACATTCTACACCTTTAACATTCTACACCTTTATCATGTGTGCATACTTTATTTTGTACCTAAACATTAACATTCTACACCTTTTTCATATGTGCATACTTTATTCATCACAGTTTGTATCTACCGCCAAAGTTGGAGTGATAAGGAATTTGCTTTGTCTGTCCGTCATTCTGTCCTTCCAACCATCATTCCGTCCGTTCTTCATTTAATCCGTCAGTCTGTCCGTATGTCACTTACTTTCCAGAGCTTTTACTCAGAAACTTTTTAAGATATCAACATAAAATTTCAGTGGTGTATAGATATCAACATGGAGAAGTGCTATGCACAAGAACAAGAACCCTACACTTTCTTAAATAAGAGCTATTGCCCTTTGTTGTTTTTTAATGATATAACTTTTCAGGGCCTTATCTTAGATACCATACAAAGTATCAACATAAAACTTCATGGCTATATATATATATATATATCACTTAGACGAATTGCTTTGCACAAGAACCAGAGCCCTACACTTTCTTAAATAAGATTTATTGCCTTTTGTTGTTTATTCATGATGAAGCTTATCAGGGCTATATCTCAGATACACCACAAGATTTCAACATAAAACTTCATGTGTGTGTATAGATATCAATGAGGAGACGAGTGATGCACAAGAACATTATCCCTACACTTTCTTAAATAAGAGTTATTGACCTTTGTTTTTTGTAGGATGTAACTCTTCAGGGCTATATTTCAGATACCCTACACAATTTCAACATGAAACTTTATGCAGGGCTCTTGGAAACGCTTAATCAAATGTATTTGTAATGCATACATTTGAAAAATGACACTTATTTGAAACCAATTGAGAGTCCCCAGGAGCACCTTTTTGCATAACTGGGATTTTCAAGTCAATCCATTAACAAACAAAGCCTGTAAAGCAACCTCCAATTTAAACTCAAGCCAAGCCAATTTATTTCATCACACCTGTTTAAAATCCAATTAATCACTGCAGTAATGTTTCTAAATTGTTGTGAATGGTGTCGGCAGACATCAAAGGACTTTGATGTAAATGCCCAGTTGGGGCCAGTTTACAGGAAGTAAAAACTGTAAATTGCTAACCCATCAGCAAGTGGCCATTTCAAATGGCATTGTTGTGATTGTCAAAGACATTTTTAACTGGTTTTATTGTTGTTTCAAATGGAAATAATTGCTTGCAAGGTGATGCTAATGATTTGTTGACAAAAAAGTAAATGGTTTTCTCACATCCCATCCTCTATGGAGCTAAGCATTAATGCTTTATCTTACAGTATGAGCATGCTTCCAGTAATGTCGTAATGATTAATGCCATTTGAAATGGCCACTTGCTGATGTGTTCGCAATTTACATTTTTTACTTCCTGTAAACTGGCCTCAACTGGGCATTTACATCAAAGTCCTTTGATGTCTGCCGACACCATTCACAACTTGCAGTTTTTTTAGGCATAGGTTTAATGATGTCATCTGGTTACACTCTTGTGATTGTCAAAGACATTTGTATTTAACTGGTTTTATTGTTGTTTCAAATGGAAATAATTGATTGCAAGGTAATGCTAATGATTTGTTTACAAAAAAGTAAATGTTTATAAGTGGGCTGTGTATATATTAAGCACTTTTATGCACACTTGCCTTAAAATACTTGTTAATTATATTTTTTTCTACATGATTTTTTTATTAAAGTAACAATAAAGAGAAAATAATGAGTGGGATTCCTAATATACATTTAGTTTTTGGGTTTTAATAATGAAACCAACAATTACATTATGTATTTTTTAGCTCGACTATTATATATGAAAAATTTATAGTAGAGCTATCCTACTCACCCCGGCGTCGGCGTTTCCGTTTCCGTGCAAATGTTAAAGTTTTCGTACTACCCCAATTATTTTCATTGTCCCTTGACAAATTGCTTTCATATTTTGCATACTTGTTTCCCAAATGACCCCAACCTATAAACAAGAGCAGACAACTATATCAAGCATTTTGTCATAATTATGGCCCCTTTTCCAATTAGAATATGCAGCAAATGTTAAAGTTTGCGTACTAACCCAAATATTTTCAATGTCCCTTGACATATTGCTTTCATATTTTGCATACTTGTTTACCATCATGACCCCAACCTATAAACAAGAGCATACAACTGTATCAAGCATTTTGACAGAATTATTGCCCCTTTTATACTTAGAATATGCATATGATTGATAAATCTATGTTAGACTTTGGGTACTACCCCAAATATTTCCTATATCCTTTGACATATTGCTTTTATATTTTGCATACTTGTTTACCAACATGACCCCAACCTATAAACAAGAGCAGACCACTGTATCAAGCATTTTGACATAATTATGGCCCCTTTTACACTTAGATAATTGAACATTTTGCTTAAATTGCCATAACTTCTTTATTTATGATCACATTTTATTATTACTTTGACAAAACAACACTTACCTGAATACCACAATGGATTCCACCCAAACAATACCCCACGCCCCTACCCAGAATCCCTTCCCCGCCAACCCCCCCCCCCCCCAATTATTTTTTTTTAAACATCATTTTTTTTATTTTTGAAAGATCTTCTAATAAATGACCACACCACACATTATACCCCCTCTCAACCCCCCCCCCCCTCCTTTTTTTTTGAAAGATTGTCTAATAAATTATTGAATATGAATATGAACTATTTCCCCATGATGGCTTACGTTATACTGTCAAGCACTCGAATTGTCCTCTGACAACTCTTGTTTATATTCATTCTTTATTTAAATAGATTTTCTTGCTGAAAATTTGAAGACGCGTGCAATATTCATTGGGACTCCTACTTTTTCCAAATTAGGAGTCCATGGACTCCTGTTTTAATATCCTAGTGAGACCCCTCTTTATGGGTGTATAGATATCAATAAGGAGAAATGATTTGCACAAGAACCATTACCCTACACTTTCTTTAACAAGAGTT
This sequence comes from Dreissena polymorpha, assembly GCF_020536995.1. Taxonomy (NCBI): domain Eukaryota; kingdom Metazoa; phylum Mollusca; class Bivalvia; order Myida; family Dreissenidae; genus Dreissena; species Dreissena polymorpha. Next base: position 16,371,385 of record NC_068367.1, read on the forward strand.
ATTGTCCTTTTTTTTATGATTTAGCTTTTCAGGGCTATACATGTATCTTAGATACGCTACAAGATTTCAACACAAAACTTCAAGGGTGTATAGATATCAATTAGGAGACTTTAAATGCATATAAACAAATACCCTATACTTTGTTTTGTTCTTTTTTTTAGGATAATATCGTGTATCAAGGGATTTGCTCCCATCCATGAACACAATTTATTTGGCGGGGGTTGTCCATTCTATGAATTTGCTTGTTTATTGTGCATGTGAAAAGTGTCAAAGAGGACAAACGTTTAAAATAACGATGAAATAAATATTAATTGAAAGTGTTTTTTTTAAAGGTTTACTTCTGGAGCTAAATAATTGACCCCTTTAACAATTTGTCAGATTTACCCAGTAAAACTAAAGTAACTTTTATTTTACATTAGATTGATCTTTATTGTTTATTTTTTAGCCCCTAGATTGATGATTGGTGCAATATACAAGTACATCAAGCAGAAAATGAAGGTAGGATATAATTTTGTTCTGCTTTATACTTGTAATAAAACAACATATTTTGCAGTGTTAGGATTGTATAACCCTTCTGTATTAATTGGTTTTAATGAACATATTGGACCAAGATTTCTTTCAATTGTAATTATGAACAGAAGAATTAAAACACCGTTTGGAGTATGACTTAAGTTTCCCAACTGTTACTGTTACCTATGATTTGATGCATCCTTTTAAAAACTAACCAAAACCTAGTGATTACATTTCATGAAGCAGGAAGTCTTAGGCCCTCTGCATTGGACTTTTTATTTTACAAATTGCTCTAATTTGGCTGTTAATCATGTGCGCTACCTCTTTTTTGAGATGCATTAATAATTGAGCCAATTCTACTTCCGAGGTGGCGCTCAGGCCAGGATGTTTTAAAATTTTAATTGATAATTTTACAGGGTGATTAGGTGTTATATGTTTTTTCAACATATTTTGCATTATTTTTAAAAGTCGGCCAATGTAGTGTGATTCAGCGATTGTAAATTAATTCAAAGAAGTACAGAAATGTACAATCACAACCCATATGGAAACATGTGGACCTTTATAAGTTGTGGCATGGTGGAGTTTTAAAAAGCATTTCAATTAGTTTTTCCTGTGTGACACAAAAATTTCCACCCTATTTCCACCCTTTGCGCCCATGATTAAGTTGTGGATGTACTAGTTGCGTATGTTCGTGCCAAAAATAAGGCAATATACAAATTTGCACTCACAATTTGGGTTACAATGATCTGTAAACTGTACAATTTTGTAGTACCGTAAATCTCCAAGCAAACCACCTGGACGTTGCCTCATTTTACCCGCTTCTGCAAAGTGGAAAACCTTAAACAATATTATCACTTTATTAAATACCTCAAGCTAAACTCTAGGTCTGTTACCTTTTTTGCCTGATCAAATGTTAATTATCTTAAAGAGTGGAAATTAGTTTTTGAAGATTATTAACATTTGATGTTGCCACAAAAGGTTAATTTATTGTAAATAATGCTGCGTACACACTCTTCTTATGCTTCAGATGCTGTGGACCAAGCAGTTGCATATGAACACGGTGCACGTGGAGGACCTGTGTAGGGCAGTGTGGCACGTGCTACAGCAGCAGCAGAGCGGGAACGTGTACAATGTGGTGGACAGGGGTGACACCAGTATGTAGCAAAGTCTGTACAGGAAATCTTTATTTCATAATTGTTGAAATACATGCATAAAAATTTATTCCAAATAAAGATATTTATTATGCAGATTCATAGAACTCTTGGAGACATCAGTATGTAGCCACTGTTTGTAGTAGCAAAGCCTTTAACCCCAATCTTAATTTTAGTACATGAAAATGAAAGCATAAAAAATGTACTCCAATTAATTTTTATGTAGAATCCAACAATTCTTGCCTTCGAAAGGATGCAAATACTAAGTCTACATTACATTTTATGCCCCAAGAAAATGGAAAGCATTAAGCATCTCCATCCAAAGTCCATTCATACTTACGACCAAAAGTTTGTGTATAAAGTGCTCTTTTACTGCATGGTGGATTTTGCTGACACTATCACAGCTGAGTAATCTGATTTGTGTTTAGCCCAAGGCCTGGTAAGTGATCTGGTTGCGCAAGTGTTCGGGATTAGTTACGAGTTCCTTGGTGCGGTGAAGTCAAACCTGGCCCGTGTCAACATGGCCGCGGTCGTTGAGGACATTAACGACAAGCACATGACGCCCTGGGCCGAGGCATGCACACTTGAAGGCATAACAAATACGCCCCTCAATCCTTTTTTGGACCAGGTATAGCTAGCTCCATTGATTGTTGATTTAATTATAATTAAAAGATTAAAATTGGGTCTTCTGTTAAAAAAGTGGCTGATATCTCCACAAATTTAACATCGACAGGATTCAAATGATATGGCCTTCAGTACAAGGGTTTGAGAAGGGATGAGGCTCTTAAAAACAATTTTATTTAAAGACCACTTGCGATCGATATACAAACACATAATGTAATCTGTAATACAAATGTAATAAACATGATACAAACTACAGTCTACTCTTGTTATCTCGAAGGCTGCGGGAACGAAGGCTGTGGGAACAATAAAAAATATCGAGCTAACGAGATATCCGATTAGGCGTTTTCAAAGAACAAATGAGACGAAAATTTACCTTGTTTTTAACATCTAAATACCTGCTAAGTGGTCTTACTGAAGCTGTCACCGTGTGGCATAATACTCACAACGGGGTAATAATTACTGTATGAGATTTAATGCGCGTGTAAAAAAAATAATGAACTGTACATGTACATTTTGTTGTTTGAAATGCAAAGTTCAATGGATTATTAGTACAGGATTAAATAAAAATAAAAGCCATTGCTAGACCGACAATTCATAATTATCTTTCAAGTGAGCCATGATAATGACTGTTGGAGTTCAAGGGTAGAACAACATTCTGCAAATGTGCGACTGTTTATATAGGCAAAAATATAACTCAATGCATTTAGGAATGTTGTTTTTAAAAACAATTAGTCTTTCGGCCTTTCTACAGGCTGTATATTGATTGCAGTTAATTGCATTTAAAGTGACAGGCCTTACTCAAGTGTTTATGGCTAACGACATTAGACATGTGTGTTCATTGATGCAATTAACAGATCAATTAACTACTGCACAGTATCGGGAGCAGCACGGTGAAGCGGGACAGTGAAGTATCAAAGAAAAAATGTCTCCCCTTTGTTGACACTGGGACAGTTATTTGCACTTCGAGATTAACCACAGTAAATACATGTAAAATCGGGACTCTGGACAATTTTTGGTATCGAGATATCGAATTATTCAAGATAAAGAAAAGCGAGATATAGGGTGTTTATTAATATAGATAAAGAAAGAAAAAAGTTGGGACATTGAGCTTTCCTCGACATATTGAGAAAATCGAGACTTGCAATGTCGAGATAACAAGAGTAGACTGTATAAGGCACAATATTACAATTTTCTACAACAACATTAAATTGTTAATAATTCACAAAATTAGATTACGTTTAGAACAGGTCACTAAACATTTTCTCCTGATAATGTTTCTTGAGTTTGGTAATTGTTTATACCCATCACATTTTGACATCAGAGTTTCAATGGTTGTTTCAGGAGTTGTTGTACAACAAACATTTGTTCCTGGATGGCAGTAAACTGGAGTCCACAGGCTTCACATTTGATCACCCTGAGCTGAAGGCTTCATATCTGCAACAGGTACAGTAGTCTTACTGGAACACACAACACTTATCAATGATTTTTGCAAGCCCTATGAGGAAAAAAAGGGATATTACACAAAAAAAATTAACTCCTACATTTGTTCTTCCTATCATTTATGGTTTAACTTTGAAATCGGAATTCAAACAACATGAATATGCATCTTTATTATACATGTAAATAGAACATTTTCATGCAATGTGAATAAGACATTTTTCAAGTGATTTTTATGCCCCCGAAGGAGGGCATATAGTGATCGGACCGTCCGTCCATCTGTATTTCCATCACACTTTGCATTTAGGTTTCGCATGTATGCTTCGAAAAATGCTCATAACTTCTTAGTAAGTTCTATGTCCCTTCACATAGCAACTTGATATTTGGCATGCATGTGTATCTCATGGAGCTGCACATTTTGAGTGGTGAAAGGTCAAGGTCATCCTTCAAGGTCAAAGGTAAAAAAAATGTATCAAAGCGGCGCAGTAGGGGGCATTGTGTTTCTGACAAACACATCTCTTGTTCACATAGTGATGGTGTTTTTTAGATTGACTGTTAACTTTTGTTTGAGCTGTTTTTTTTAACAAATGACCCAAAAAGGATATATTATGGTTGCTTAAAGTTGTTTATTGCTTTTAATAAGGGATGCAAGAGGTTACAAAAATCATTAATCGGTTAACCTTTTGCTGTAATCGGTTATTAACCTGTTAACCGAAATGCCTTAAGTAGTGCAAATGATTAAGAGTACGTAAAAAATGTCACACCGCTCAAACCGCTCTATAGAAACGAAAGTAATTTCAAATTTGACATCGCTTGCGTTGATAACATGCAAGGTTCGTAATAAAATGTATTATACAATTTATTTTAATAATTGCGTAAATGCATAGGAGTAAAAAAAACTATTGAAGAACTACAAAATATTCATTTTCACGTGTTTTAAACTTATTTTTTGTATTTTGCCGCTTATATTACGTTCGCATCGTATCGCTCACAAAAATGGCGTGTTCCTGTGTTCATTCTGTTTTAATTTTTTAAACTCAAATTGACTTGATATTCAAATGATTTAATTCCTGCCAGTTTACAATAAGTGGGTGATATGTTTTCATCGAATTCGCGTTCACTGTTTGATGCTTGTGTTTTTGATAACTTGGAATTTAACTTGGTGGATCTTGCTCAAACTTTCACTGTTCAATAACCTTAACATGTAGATGATCATAAAGAAAAGAATTTTGGTGCTGAGGGAATTTTTCTGAATTCATGTCCTATGTCTGTTGTTCTACCATAGGATATAAAGTACCAAAATACATGTAGTGTGTTCATTTCCTCTTTATTATTATTTAACTACTGGGGGATCTTGCTCAAACTTTCACCATTGAATGACCTTAGGGGGGAATGTTCCCTGTATTTGTGCAGTCATGTGCTGTTGGAGGATTATGTCTGTTACATATTTCTAGTTGTTTTTAGCTTGGCTGTTTTTGGAGAAAACCCGAGGTATTGTCATAGCCAGCTGGTCGTCGGCCATCCACCGTCCGGCGTCCGTGCTTAAACCTTAACATTTTGCTCCTAAATCAAAATGCTTCCACCAACAACTTTGAAACTTCATATGTAGATGCACCTTGATGAGTTCTTCACCCCACACTGATTTTTTGGTAACTAGGTTAAAGGTCAAGGTCACTGTGACCACAATTTAGCTTTCATTTATTCAAAACTGCACCCACAGCCGAGCGTTGGCACCCATTATGCGGTTTACTTGTTGTAATTTACCTAATTTTTTAATTTATATTACTTGACACAGCATACTGGGTGCTGCTATTAATTTTTCTACTATCGTTTTTTGATTGCAAGGTTTTGGACGACTACATTAAAATGAAAATCTTCCCAGCATGCCTGTTATCAGGGGAGACAAGTCTGTCAGACCGACTTCCAGAATTGGATGTGGAAAACAGTGAGTTGCTCGCCATGGATGATCTTCAGATAAACGGGGACAAGTCTTGATTCTGATTGTTTGTAGTCGTTCAACTAGGATATCCATTTGGCTGAATTTTAAAACTACTTTTGTGTTAATAATTATTATTAACTCAGTCATGTTTTCTTGTGTTCTGATAATTGGTTGTGTTGAAATCTTTTAAAAAAACTAGTTCCACTTTGTTTTAACATTATTGGTAGAAAAAAAGACTGACATTTTATGATATCCAAATGATAGCCAAAATTTGTATTTAAGCCAAAGGTTTTTAATTTTATTGTTATACATTGTTCAATATTAAAAAGCCCAATCAGTTTAAATCATGTTATTCTTTGACAAGCTATGTGCAATAATGTTAATTATTGTAAAATGTGTAAGTATTTGTAAAAAGCCAAAATGATTGTAGATTCTTTTTTATCTTTCTGAATTTCATGTTTACAAAGATAAGTATGAACATTAGACATCTGCAATATACATGTTTCTCATTCAGTGTTTAAGCATCTTTGATTTTATTAATTGATCAATAATTCTTAAAAAATACTTTGTCTCATATTTCAATGGATTTAAATCGTAAGACCATCATTACTGGATTAAGTGAACAAACTTAGGTCATAATTTGTAATTATACCAAGTTCACAGAAAATGTCTGAAAAAAGAATAATTCATAATGGACACAATCAGGATGTAAGAAATATAAGATTTACCAGAAATATATATTACATATATTTGTAATAACAACAACAACATTTATTGGAGCAATACAGCCTACAATCAGACTTAAAGCCTACAATAGTGAATAAAGAGGGCGTGATAAAAATTAAACACTTAAAGAACATCTTAGAGTAATAAAATTTATTAAGATTATGTTTTATTTTGGTTTTGGAGGTTGTTTGTAGTGTTGTTGTACATATATTGTTAAATTGTTAACATGTTGTACATGTACTTTTAAAGTATTGTTAAATTGTTGCTCTATACATCTACTGTCTTAGTTTATAGTTAAATGTTGTGATCAATATCTTTAAGTTTTGTTATATGTTATTTTTCCATAAATTTAAGACATGTGTATTCAAACATTTTAACTGGGGTGCTATGAGTTTTGCTATATTTATATGCTCAAGCCAAACTATTGCATGATTGGTTGTGGGGATTTTTTTTAAATTCGTTTTAACTTTTAGAAAAGATGATGGTCTTTTCAGAAGTTAATCAACATTCCAAAGAATAGTTACCATTCCAAAGCTAGATGCTGTATTTTAAGCATTTTTTATACGTATGCTTTGTATTGGTTTGTCGTATTACATATCATATGTAATAAAATATTTGTACATATTAAGATGTGCATTTCTGTGGAACTTATTTGCTCAAAACATTGAAATTATTAATATGCTTTGTATCTTAGTTAGGAAATACTTTGTATTGCATTTTATGCCTTGATCCAGCTGTTAAATATCTTAGTAGGGTGATGTAGTCAATACTATGTCTTGCATCGTATGCTCTGACACAGCTGTTCAAACATTTGAGCCGCGTTCTTAGAAAACTGGGCTTAATGTATGTGTGTAAAGTGTCGTCCCAGATTAGCCCTTGCAGTCCACACAGGCTAATCAGGGACAACACTTTACGCTTTTATGACATTTTTCGTTCAAATGAAGTTTCTTCTTAGCAAAAAATTAAATTTAAACGGAAAGTGTCATCCCTGATTAGCCTGTGCAGACTGTACAGGCTTATCTGGGACGACACTTTACACACATGCATAATGCCAAGTTTTCTCAGAACATGACTCATTTAATCGTGATTCAAATTAGCCATGTTAAAATTCGGGAAACATTTCATTTTCATTAATAAATTTTTACAATCAAGGCTGCAATTTTGATAAATCTATAATCAGTTCTTATTTGGATATTGATAAATTGACCAAAGATCATGAACTCTTTGCATATTAAAACACTAAGCGCTGTCTGCTATGTAATAACTGATATAATAATATTCTAAAGGTTTATTATTCATCATCACTATGAAAACTTTCAAAGTGGATATTTTTTGTCAACCGGTGCCATAGTAAAGTTTTGCATATAGTTTAATATAATGTAGAATTTAGATTCCTCTATTTAGTTAAGATCATGTCCATCCTTACAGTTGTGTTGGTGTTCATATGAATAATTTGATAATGTGCAACTTTTATTTCTTAATTTCTACCAGGTTTAAGTTTAAAACAAAACTAAAAATCCCGATTATAAGATTCAGGGTCGACAGGTGTAGATGGTGAAGAAACTTTTAGATATAACAAGCTTGAATGGAGACAGGCAAATGATTTCCTCTTAATATCTTGAGTAAGGAGGGAGGTACTGCACTTAAATTGTGTGTGTAGGTAGCAGCCATGGAAACAGCTTTTGAGCAATTAAGGTCAAGGTCACTGTTACTTAAACAAGAAAAACGGTTTAATCTGTCGGAAATGCATATCATTACATTTGAATGTAGTGATGAACAATTTTTACTGAAAAATAGGCAAAAGAGATTAAATGGTATCTTTTTTTTTTACAGAATTTGAATGTTGAGCTTGGTTCTAAAAAATTATACTATATCATCTCCAACTATCTGTTTAATTATGGATAAGTTATGCCAGACCTTAAATATTGCAGTAAGTAAAGATTGTGAAACAGAATAAGCAGGGGTTGTCAGCCATCAAGGAACAGCAGTCAGTCAATAGCAAGTCTTCAGTCACTCCTGTCCTTATCATTATATTGATTTCAAATTGTTTATAGTTACTAGTTCTGTGATTGGTGTTCAGAATATTGAATTTAATGCTCAATTTATTTGTATGCCTCTGAAGGAGGGCATATTGTAATCGGACCGTCCGTCTGTCTGTCTGTCTTTCCGTCACACTTTGCCTTTAGGTTTTGAAAATTGCTCATAACTTCTATGTCGCTTCAGATAGCAACTTGATATTTGGCATGCGTGTGTATCTCTTGGAGCTGCACATTTTGAGTGGTGAAAGGTCAAGGTCATCCTTTAAGGTAAAAGGTCAAAAAACAAATCCAAGGGAAGTAATAAGCTTCAAAGGGAGATAATTTTCTGAACCTTTCATTTTTTTAATCAAAGCGGCACAGAAGGGGGCATTATGTTTCTGACAAACACATCTCTTGTTTAAGCTGTCTTGGGTACTTCCCTGTGAATGCTCAAACAAAGTTGAGCTCTGTAGGCCATCATGGTCGTGTTCCTTTGTAAGTTTGGTCAATTAGGTTTAGCCCAGTGAATGTTGATAAATGAGTTGTGATGTATGTTACATTCCATGTTGATCTTGATATTGTTATTGACAATATATGTTGTACAGAAACCTGCTTGTGTCAATTTATTATTTTCAAGTCATAACCACGAAAAAATAATGTTAATATCTCTATGTAAACATTAACTTTAGGCAAATTATTTTCTATTGCAGATGTCAAGTTAACTCTTTTAGTGCTGGAACCAAATTTTGAAGGCCCATGCAAACAGTTTGGATCCAGATGAGACGCCACAGAACGTGGCGTCTCATCAGGATCCAAACTGTTTGCTATTCTGATAGTATTCTTTGAAAAAAATCGATGAAAATGCTAATTTTAGAAATTCAGCAGACAACATTTTAGCAGACAACAAATTTCCCAGCATGCAAAGGCTTAAAGACTCTGCCTATGGGTCTGGGTCAAGGTCTGCCAATGCTTTAAACTTACTTGATCAGCTGTATTGTTTTGTTCTTGTTTAATCTCACCTGAGCACAACATGCTCATGGTGAGCTTTTGTGATTACATGTAACTTTTTATACCCCGTCAAAGGCGGAGGGAAATAGAATTTGCGTTGTCTGTCCGTCATTCAGTCTGTCTGTTAAAAAACGTTTCAGGGCTATATCTCAGAAACTATATAAGAAATCAACACAAAACTTCATGGGTGTATAGATATTAATGAGGAGGAGTGCCAGGCACAAGAACAATAACCATACACTTTCTTAAGTAATAGTTATTGTCCTTTGTTGTTTTTTTAATGATGTAACTTTACAGGGCTATATTTCAGATATGATACAAGATTTCAATATAAAACTCTAGAAATCAAGGGAAGAAGTACCATGCACAAGAACCATAACCATACACGTTCTTAAATAAGAGTTATCGCCCTGTGTTGTTTGTTTGAATGATGTAAATTTTCAGGGCTATATCTCAGATACGCCACAAGATTTCAACATAAAACCTCATGGGTGTATATATATCAATGAGGAGAATTGCAACGCATAAAAACAATTGCCCTACACTTAATAATTTTTAAGAATTGTACCATATATCAAGGAATCTGCACCCATCCATAAACACAATTTATTTGGCTGGGGATATCAATTCAAGGAATTTGCTTGTTGAACATCATTTCAGAGGCATCGCGAGTTGTCTTGTCAATATTTACCTGGTAAACACTCAAGAGGCAACATTTATTGGCTCATTTTCGTAAAACATGGTTAGACCATTTATCTCTTTTTACTCTTTTCAGATTCAAAGTAGGTCACTCAATTAAAAAAAAGATAAAACTTGTAAGCCTTCCACATCACAAACCTGCTCATTTTTAGCTCATCTATTTTTTGAAAAAAAATTATGAGCTATTGTCATCACCTTGGCGTCGGCGTCCGGTTAAGTTTTGCGTTTAGGTCCACTTTTCTCAGAAAGGATCAATGCTATTGCATTCAAACTTGGTACACTTACTTACTATCATGAGGGGACTGGGCAGGCAAAGTTAGATAACTCTGGCGTGTATTTTGACTGAATTATGTGCCCTTTTTATACTTAGAAAATTGAAAATTTTGGTTAAGTTTTGCGTTTAGGTCCACTTTTTTCAGAAAGTATCAATGCTATTGCATTCAAACTTGGTACACTTACTTACTATCATGAGGGGACTGGGCAGGCAAAGTTAGATAACTCTGGCGTGCATTTTGACAGAATTATGTGCCCTTTTTATATTTAGAAAATTGAAAATTTTGGTTAAGTTTTGTGTTAAGGTCCATTTTATTCCTTAAGTATCAAAGCTATTGCTTTCATACTTGCAACACTTACTAACTACCGTAAGGGGACTGTGCAGGCAAAGTTATGTAACTCTGACTGGCATTTGGACGGAATTATGGGCCCTTTATACTTAGAAAATTGAAAGTTTGGTTAAGTTTTGTGTTTTGGTCCACTTTACCCCTAAAGTATCATAGATATTGCTTTCATACTTGGAACACTCGCAAACTATCATAAGGGTACAGTAAAAGGACAAGTTGCATAACTCTGGATGTCATTTTTACGGAATTATGGCCCTTTTTTGACTTAGTAACTTTGAATATATGGTTAAATTTTGTGTTTCGATCCACTTTACTTCTTAAGTATCAAGGCTATTGCTTTCAAACTTCAAATACTTTCATGCTATCATGAGGTTACTGTACCTGGCAAGTTGAATTTTACCTTGACCTTTGAATGACCTTGACTCTCAAGGTCAAATTATTAAATTTCTCTAAAATTGCCATAACTTCTTTATTTATGATTAGATTTGATTGATACTTTGACAAAACTACTCTTACCTGACATACCACAATAGACTCCACCCAAACCATCGCCCGTGCCCCCCCCCCCAACCCCCCCCCCCCCCTATTTTTTTATTTATTTTTATTTTTTTTATTTTTAAGATCATCTCACAAATGACCACCACACCCTCACACTATACCCCCCCCCCCCCTACCCCACCCCCTCCCCAATTTTTTTTTAAACGGTTAAAAAACAAAACTATTTATTTTGATTATTTTATGTTTGAAATACCAGCCAACCATCGCACCCAAGAATCCCCCCCCCCCACCCCCCCTCCCCCCACCCGAATCCCCCCCCCCTATTTTTTTTTTTTTTTTAAGATCATCTCACAAATTACCACCACACCCTCACACTATACCCCCCCACCTCACCCCCCCCCCCCCAATTTTTTTTATGAAACGGTTAAAAAACACAAATATTTATTTTTATTATTTTATGTTTGAAATACCGTCCAACCATCGCACCCAAGAATCCCCCCCCCCCACCCCACCCCCACCCCCCCCCCCCCCCCCGATTTTTTTTTTCCTTTTTTTCGCATTTTTGGAAGAAAATGTAATAAATGTCCACACCCCCACACAATGCACCGCTCTTCACTCCACCCCTCCCTCCTTTGTGATTGAAAATGAGAGTCCCTTCACCTTTAAAAAGAAAATAGATGAGCGGTCTGCACCCGCAAGGCGGTGCTCTTGTTTTCTATTGATATGGCAACAGAGTTAGATAAAAGTATCTTTATCTTGAAAAACCCGCAGGGAACAGCTTTCTTTAATGACTGTAGTGAAACATTATGAACTCTCTAAAAGTCATATTTCATGTTAAATCTTAATGAAACTTGCTCTTAACATTTTTTTCTAATGATTTCTGGTTTTAATTTGGAAGTGGACTATGAGGAGTCAACAAAACATATCTCTAGGTGTATTTAAAGAAAAAGCTTGTGAACACTTTAGATGCCACATTTATTGCCTTATCTGCAATAAACTTGGTTTTGTCATTTGTCCCCATTATATTTTGTCAGTTTGAAACTGAGTCATTTTGGGGCAAGAACTAAGTCACTAGGTCAAATTCAAAAAAAAGCTTTGGAACATTTCTTCTTATGATATTTCAACCCTTTTTGAAAATGCTACCAGTAAATTAAAAAATTTCGGTGCCATGGATGGGGCAGTTTTTTTGTTATGTCCTTAGTGAAACCTTTGTTGAAACAAAATCTCTGCATAGCTTGAAAATGGTTCTGGTCCATTGAAGTCATAAATGTCCGTGTGGGGGTGGGGTGGGGGGGGGCATTTAGCCCTCTTGTTAGGTCCACCTCTAAGTTTTAATAACTTGTCTAGTTCATGTGATATGGTCATGAAATTTGGTATGTTATTAAAATTGATGACAGGATTACTCAGTTTGACCCAAAATTTCTGCAGAGGTTAAATGACAGGTGACTGTTACTTAAAATTACAATTAAAGCAAATACTTAAATTACTTGAAGTATATATGTGATTAAGCTATGCATTTTTTTATGAAAATAAATAGCAGTTTGAGAAGAAAGCTGAATAATTTCACCAGATGTCAACGTCTGATTATTATATAGAAAAGGTCTTAATACTGAAAAATGGGTAACGCAGTTTAGTATGAAACACTATACAAGTATGTTATATTTTAAAGGTTATAATGTATAAACCTTAACTAAAATACTATCAAAGTCTTCTGTTTTGGGCTGGGAATATTTAATATTACAGTCGTTTTTGCTGCTGTGCATACTGTCCTGTGTTATTTATGTGTACAGTAAATCAGATTATGTCATATTGAGTTGACTAATTACTTTTTTATCTGAATTATATCTTCATTTACAGGAACATGTTTCAAAAGAAAGTATTATGCATCGATTTTAATAAGTTTCATGGGGACACATATTACTGATAAAACCAATGTTGTACCAAATTGTGTTGATAAAAATAGCACTTACTGGTATATGTTTCATTAAACAATTATGATAATTGTCGAAATGTGAATTTCAAATGCTCAATATTATCTTAATGATTCTGTTTACATATTGCGACTTTTCTTATTTATTTTTAAATAACATGCCATACCCGGTACTTTCCATATACATTTTATTGTTGTTTTAAATCACATCTTCGTATGAATTCGGAGGTGATGATTGAAGGTGATGATTGATGTATAAACAAATACATTGCCAACTGTAAATATATATTTTTTATCCCCGCCGAAAAATAATTTGGAGGGGATATATTTATAGTCTCCGTCCGTCTGTCCGTCCGTCTGTCTGTCCGTCGTTCCGTCCGAAATTTTGTCCAGAGCATAACTGCAAATCTATTCAATGGATTTACTTTAAACATAGAATATCAACAGATGGCAACTAGGAGAAGTGCAGTGACCAAGAACCATAACTCTATCTACCTTAGTTTTTTAATTAACTCCCTTTATAATATGATTTCAAAGTAAATTTTTGTCCGGAGCATAACTCTTTATCTACTGAAGGCATTTACTTGAACTTGAAATATAAACAGATTGAAAGAAGGAGAAGTGCAGTGACTAAAAACCATAACTCTATCTACCTTAGTTTTTGAATTATCTCCCTTTATTTAATTTCAAGGTAAATTTTTGTCCGGAGCATAACTCTAAATGTACTGAAGGGATTTACTTGAAATTTAAAATATAAACATATGGCAAATAGGAGAAGTGCAGTGACTAAGAACCATAACTCTATCTACCCTAGTTTTTGAAATATCTCCCTTTATTTTATTTCAACGTAATTTTTTGTCCGGAGAATAACTCTAAATCTACTGAAGGGATTTACTTCAAACTTGAAATATAAACAGATGGCAAGTAGGAGAAGTGCAGTGACTAAGAACCATAACTCTATCTACCTTAGTTTTTAATTATCTCCCTTTATTTTATTTCAGAGTAAATTTTTGTCTGGAGCTTAACTCTAAATCTACTGAAGAGATTTACTTGAAACTTGAAATATAAACAGATGGAAAGTAGGAGAAGTGCAGTGAGTAAGAACCATAACTCTATCTACCTTAGTTTTTGAATTATATCCCTTTATTCAATTTCAAAGTTAAATTTTGTCCCGAGCATAACTCTAAATCTACGGAAGGGCTTGAAACTTGAAATATAAAAAGATGGCAACTAGGAAAAGTGTAGTGAACATGAACCATAGCTCTTTCGGCCGTAGTTTTTTAATTATCTCCTTTATTTTTTTATTATTATTATTTTTATATTTTTATTTTATTGTTTTTAATTATTTCTAATTTAATTTCATAGCAAATATTTTAGCTTTTCAATTTTTAGCTCGGCTGTTTTCGGAGAAAACCCGAGGTATTGTCATAGCCAGCTCGTTGTGTCGTGTCCTATCCGTCGTCGTGTCATGTCTGCCAACCACGTCGTGCTAAAACCTTTACATTTTGTCAAGGTTTTGAGCATAGGCTCTAAAATCAAAGTGCTTCCACCAACAACTTTGAACTTTCATATGTAGCTTCACCTTGATGAGTTCTTCATGCCACACCCTTATTTGGGTCACTAGGTCAAAGGTCAAGGTCATTGTGACCTATAAAAAAAATCTGACAAGCTTTCATTTATTCAAAAATGCACCCGCAGCCGAGCGTTGGCACCCGTTATGCGGTGCTCTTGTTAATTAATATCTCCCTTTATCTAATTTTACAATATTATTTTAATTTGATAACTGAATTATTCACTGTTAAACGGATAGATGAGTTTGAGGAAAAGTACAGTAATCAAGAACAGTAACTATTTATAGTTTTCTTTTTTAATTACCTCCCTTTCTTTCATTTCCATACATTTTATTCTCTACAGCATAACTCCAACACTATATAACTAATTGATCTTGAAATATAAATAGATGACACAGGTGCCATGTTTTACAAATATTATTCTACTCTTTAAAACAAATGTTGTCATACAAGCAAACACATTTCGGCGGGGATTTGGCACTACTGTGACAAGCTTTTGTTTGTTATATAAAATGTATCAATAAACTTAATAACAGACCATCAATCAACTTAAAAAGACACCATTAATCAAATTGTGTTTACTTCAATGAAACAACAAACACATCTACGTCGATACTGGAACGTTTACTAATATTTATTTAAGAACCGAAATTGTGCCTATATGCCGTATAAACAAATATGCACATGGTAATGGGGTCTTCCCAACAGTGTGTATGTCTTGTATACATAAAGTTGTTTTCTGCTCTACATCAGTAAATTATTTTGAAGTGAATAACACTGTATTTTCGTTTGATATTTTACTACTTTTTCTGAACTGTTATAGTTTTTTATTCATCTCCTTTTTACCTGTTGAAAGGAGTAAAACGATCGTATATACTAGCTTCGATAATGTAACACTCTGCTTATATGTTGCCTCTTATTTGATCAAATAATCTCATGAATGAGGTGTCAAATGCAAAGTGTGGCATATTCGCTGGAACGTCTCACTGGTTATTTGGTGGAAACCAGAAAAAAATAATTTTTCGTGAAATTTCAGTATTTTCGTTCAGAGCACGATATATCAAATTATTGATTAATTAGTTTAAACTAACATAGTTATAATATCATATGGACTTGTTGTCAAATTCGTGGTATAGGGCTGGTTATTGAAGTTGATCCGATATTTGTTATCAGACCACTCGAGCGATTATTCCGAATCCATCGCCTCTGAAATCCAAACTGTTTGTTTGTTCTCGCAAAAAACAACATGTAGCAGGAAATTATGCCGTTAATATTCTAGCAGTCTTGACACAGTTGGCACAGAGTACAAGGGTGTAAACTAAATTGGTGTATGTAACTTTTAATTAATTTTAGATAATTATAGCTTAGTATATACTTACATTAACTATTCGTCTAACAAATTGAAAGAACACAAGAAACAAAAGTATAAGAGAACATTTTTTGGAGTTGAAAGTTCAAATAAGTACATTGACCAAATATAAATGGCATCAACACTTATAATTGCAAAAGAATACGATGAATTTTATTCAATTTTTATGCTCCCCCAAAATTTATTTTGGGGGGAGCATATATTCGTCTGTCCGTATGTGTGTCTGTCTCTCCGTCCGTGCACAATTTTATTTCTATTTCTCAGCAACTAATGACCGGAATTCAATGAAACTTTATGGGAAGCTTCACTACCAAAAAGGAGATGTGCATATAATCAGTTATGGCCCTTTGAAATTTTCTATAAAAAAATATTTTCCCCCAACTACTGTGCCCTCGATACGTTTCCTTTTATCTGAATATATAGTGCAATATTGTGACAAAAAAAACTTTGGGGATCATCACCCGTCTCCGACGGTTTCTTGTTGAATATTATTCTTTTTCTCTAAGAAACAAGAACATGTCTAAGTATTTTCTAAAAATCATACAAGTAACATTAAAACTAATAGACAGAAAAGTGCATAGTACATGCTTTTGTTTAACATGTTTCTAGAATGGCATCAGTATTAAACGTTTTTAATTTTCCAATGCAATTCTAATAAAATATTTAATTCCAGCGTTTCTTTAAGCTGAATTGGTTGCCTGGATGAATCTGCACGGGTAAGACGAGTAAACGACGAAGATACACGGCTATTAAGATGTGCTGTGTGTTTGAAAGATATTACTATTTCACGTATGTTCGAAAATGTAATAATGTCGCATGCAAAAGTGACTAGGATAACACGCGCGGACTTCTTCTGTTCCAAAGTTAATAGTTATTAAAAACATCTGTTACTTCTGTTCATATGTTGATGAAAACACAGTCAATAACGTTCGAAACCCATCAGCATTTTCACAAGTTAGCGCAAATGTTCAGCATCACTTTGACAAATCATATGTCTCAAAAGAATGAAACACACTGGCACAGATCCATGTATTGAAGAACAATGTCATGCAAATCCAACATCAGACCTGCGTTTGTGTAGTGTAGTGTAGTTTGTGTAGTATTTATTAAAAATGAATAAGGATATGTCCGATATTTGCAATCAAGCAGACTAACAGAACTGCGTTTTTTTCACAATTTCAGTCATTAAACATATTAATTGTTTGTATTGTCTTCGTTAACATGACATATACTGTTGTGTTTGATACTGTTGTTTTTTTTTTTGCATATAAGCCAACGTTAACAATTACTGTAGACATATATCGTGATCTTGCATTCTTTTTAACAATTGCCATTGTCAATATTTTATTCAGAATACATGTTATAAAAGATATGTACACACTCTGGTTTAAAAAGCATCAACTATAGACATCAGCATACTGCTTATGTTAAGTTTTACATGTAACAACTCCATATCAGTGCTTCTACTACAGGTACTCAATCGAAACTTCAAACACGTGCTTATAGGGTCGTTGTTCAATTAACAGGATTTGTTAACTTCCAGATGAAAGTTTTTCTTGCACCAAATTATTCATCTCTAAGAATAATCTCAGGAAAGAACGTCAAGGTAGATTGGCGTTTGTTTCGATATGAGAATGTGTGTCTCGCAAGGAAACAGTATGGTTGTTTTCAAGTTTCATATCCAAGCTTAAGCAAACAAGAGCATTTAATACTAACGCAGTCTGTTTGAGGTTCAACTGATTCGATCCGATTCATTAGGTGTGACACTAGTTAGTCGCGAGCCATGATACTTTAAAACAGAATAATTTAGATGTTGATTTAAAACTATCAAATAAAACACTTCTCAAATACTCCCCTGGTATCCTATATCTGAGAAGAACTGTATAACTTAATCCTTTCATCATGGACATATGAATAATTTATAAACAGTTCTCTGGACCTGGCGACATGTCTTTGAATATTGATAATACCACAACATTGTTATTAGTTGTTCGAACGAACAATTGAAGCGCGCGAGATAAACATACATGTAGATATTTTGTTGTCTATTTCAATATAATCACAGTGGAACGAAAAGCGAAATATAACACATATTGCTCCATAATAATTGAACCAAACTTATTCAAAGCTTTACATATTGCAAATACTGTTTTTATAAGACAATCCTTATCAGACCCAGTGTTTATCATTGAATTATGTTAGTTATTTTTAACAACTTAACATGCTTTTTAGCCAATATGTCTAAATGTAACTAGTGGATGATAAACGAAGGGCCGATAGTTTTGTTTTAATTTTGCCATTCTATAAGCTCTCATAACTGGTGTCAACATCTCCACAAACAGGCAACAATCTTTGACGACCGCCCAAAGCCAGTTTGTTCAATCCGATATCTTCAGTGTCAATACTAGTTCGAGTTTGTTGTTTGTTTGCGATTTATGTGCTTTGTTATATACCACGAACACAATTGCTAGTTGTTATACATTGAAACTTTTCTGACAAGTTTTTTTTTGTCGGCAGCTGTAATCGACAGCAAAATAAATGTTCAAGTATATGTGTAACCAACAGCTTCAAACAAACTAAATGATAAATGCAAGTTTCATTTTGTTTAAGACTCGACAGAACTACTTAAAGCAGCCATTTTGTATCATACCGGTAATCTTACAACTAAAACTGAACGGCCTTTGTCGTCCAGGCTAAACTAAAATAGCTATGTATCCAGCGTGTGGCAAATTGAAAACTTTTGTCGTAAATATAAACATGCAAATAATTTTATTTTATTTTACCATTTTGTGGTTTGGAAAATCCGACAAAAATATGTTCAGTTTGTTGTTACCACATCATGGTTTATCAGCCCGTCTCGCTCATAATTTTTTATGTTTATAGGCCAAAGCTGAATTTCGGACGCTTCGGGCGTCGAACATGTGCATTATTTCGCAGACTGATATTTTGTTAGGTATATATCAGGAAAACTGTAGGAGGTGTCGGCATGGCACACGAGACATCACTGTTGCTATAATGTCTTTTAAGGGTTGTTAAAGTTAGTGCTTTGAATATCTTTTAAAATATGAAAATGTCTACTTAAAGGAGCCTTTTCACGGCAAATTGACAATATAAAAAAATGTTTCAGAATCTCAAATTTTCGTTTTAGTTATATTTGTGAGGAAACAGTAATACTGAATATTTACCATGCTCTGAAATATCAATTATATGCATCTTTTGACGATTTAAAAGCTTGAAAATTATAACGCGTTGCAACGCAAAACGATTGAATAATTTGGAGTTTTGTGGTTGTCGTTATATTTTGTGATACTACGAGGATTGCTTATATAACGTATAAAATACATATCTCATTGTGTGAGTATGGATGGCCGAGTGGTCTAAGCGGTAGATTTTTACTCCAGGGCTCCAGGGGTCAGTGGTTCGAGCCCAATTGCGGGTTACTTTTTTCTTTTCTTTTCTTTTAAATTGTATGCTTGTTTTTCTACTTGAGCTTTTTAGATCCAACGTTTACATTTATCAATATAAAGCATTGAATGACACACTTCAATGCATGCCAAAATCTGTCAAAAGGCCCCTTTAAAAGTGTATATGTGTATATATATATATATATATATATATATATATATATATATATATATATATATATATATATATATATATATAAATATATCTTTTATTGAAGGGAAGTACAGTTCACACATAACTATAACTCATGCTTTCAAAAAGTGTCTGCCATGTGTTGATTGCATAAAAACTTTTTGTCGGGTGCCTTTCTCGAAAATTAAAAGAGTGTCCATCATCCAACTTCTTAGGTCAAACTTAGAGAAAAGAATCTGCACAACAACCGTAACGTTGCTATAAATGCATGAGTATTGCCCTTTGTTGATTTCAAAATTAAATTTTTAAGTGGGACTTTATTCTTTCTAATTCGTATGTTTATAAAAGTGTATAAGTGTAAATAATTTACTTCGTATAAGCTTAATTCTTTAAAACGTTGGAAAGGTCGATGTTTTCCTGCTGGCCTGGTGCAAGCTGTATATGTACTGAATTGTTTTCGTTGACCAATCGCTTTGATTGCATAGAAATACGACTTTTATTGAAGTAGATATTAATGTCTGAACAAAAGTATTTCCCGTTTCACAGAGCCATATGAAAATAAGAATGGGGAAAAATAAAAGGTTAATGGTCAAAATGGTTGAACGTTTACAGCAAATGTTCGTGATATTGTTTTAGTTTTCACGTATGAACAATCTTGCATCTATTTCGTGCCGTTTCGTAAAATAAAATAATAGAATGTCGTCATGCCATGAACGGTTTGTTTTTCAGTTCAGTTTTGGTATAAGAGTAATTGATTAGTATATATCATTTTCATAAGTTATTAAAGCCGTATTTGTGTATGTGATTCATGCATGGCCATTGAAATTTGGCATTTATTGACAAACAATGTGGAAACTGCGTCGGTGTCAGTTGTGATTCGCCAAAATTTGGAATGTTAATGAATACATATTAGTTAATGTCTCTTGTAAATTTTAGTAGAGTTCAGTTACGATACTATGAAACAAAATTTAAGAGTAAAAAAAATCACTTAACATAAAAATAAACTAGTCTAATTTGGTTTATATACTTTTAAATATGATATATGTATTAGTAAGTGGATCACATCAAATTACGATGTCATAGTTGATTAATAACCGGTCATAGTTTCGAAATATCTGATCATAGTTGCGCACAATTCAGTTATTCAGTTCTCATATTGTGTATGGATTGTTAGTCGAATCTTTACCCGTATGTTCAACTAGTAACACTAGTTTCAAAATATCAGAATCGTTGGATTTTGTAGGCAGATAAAACGTTCGTTACATTTGATCAAATTAATGACCCGATTTCTGTTCGATCGGCTGTATTAAGAGACGAATAATTGTTGAAATAAAAGACAGAGGTCACATACTTCAATTGGCACTTGCGGCACGAGGACACACTCGTACTTGGCCTAGACGTTTCAGAGCGTCATTGATGCATGATTGCAATGCAATTGTGTAGAAAATAATTTTAATTAACAAAATGTGTAATTTGAAGTTGATTCCTAAAGCCGTATTTTTATAAGCTTAAATTTAAAACATTTTATTTTACAAGTGCGATTGAGTTCACAGCCCAAGGAATTATCAATAATCTCTCCTGATACAACACAAGCAGCTAATTTAAATTCCAAACCATGATCCCCAGGTCCCATGAATGGTTTATTTATGTAGCAAAACGTTTGGACCAATGTTCCAATAGAGTTGACCAGTACCCTGCAAAGAAAAATCACAGTCCATATTGATTTATTACACTTTTACATCACGTAACAAGAACCAACAATTATCAATACTTCTTCAATAATATATTCATCAAGATAAAAATATATGGTAAGTCATTGAAACGTGTCAACCATTGAAAAGATAGAAACCCTTCATAGCTGTTTTTGTTAATGAACTGTTCACATGTTTAAATTCATGAGGGTCTGTCATCAGGTCGTTTTGAAATTTACAAAATGGACATGTTACGCATTTCGATCAATATAATTTTGTTAAGTATAGTTATTAACGTAATAACTTGCTTCAAAATTAACAAAAGTGTTTGGTCAGAATGTCCACAAAGTAAAGGCAGGATACGTACCTTTTTCGGAATCTCCTTCGAAGAATGCGCGAAAGAGTGTCTCAACAGACCGCGCTGTAAGGCTTTAGGGCACAGGAGATATATGAACGTGTGCGAGCTCTACCGTACGGAAGAGACAGAATACGACAAAACATGCGTGGCAGTCCGAAAGATGGATATAGCAGTGGAAAAGGTTTGAATTTAATATTTCGTATTTATAGTTGGAAAATTATCCTATATGTGTCACCAATGCAATTAATGTAAAGATCTGTGATTCTTTTGAACTGATTAAACGGGGAAAATATATCAGATGACAAAATCTTTGAAGAAACGCATTTAAAAATAAATAACCGCTATCGTGTTAGAGGTCAAGTGACCAATGAATAACAAATATAAACACATTGCGCCAGACACAAGATAGACCGCGCTTGATTAATTTTTAATCTCGACCAACACATGTTTTTTTTTGTATTATCCCTTTTTCTTTATGTAACCTTAAATGAACGGAACCTTTTCAGCAATTCAAAACGAGAACCATTTTGCTTTCAATGACGTTAAGTTGTGTTCTCAGAAAATTAATACACCATGTAAGTATATTGATTATCATTTGATTTGTTGAACTAATCATATGTTGTATCAATCACCTAGGGTGAAGTCCCATGTAGTTGTAAGGATGGTGAAACATGCGATACTAAAGCAAAGAAATGTGTCCACCAAGGTGAGTTCAGTTATTTTTGTTCATATGTATAATCGCATGCTTGTAGCTCACACCACAAGATATTGGTAAATTAATCTATTTAACACATTTAATGCAAATAAATCTTTATAAACAAAAATATCCATGAAGTACCGACGCCATACGAGTGGTTGATTTTTCTTGAAAAATAGTCCGGCAAATAGTGTGCTACGGAAAAAGATAACGCTAAATGCAATTACGGTGTCCATTTTATGAAAGTTGACCACTGTCTAAAATATGTTAGAAATAAATGGAATGTGTCAAATACATTATTTTAATGACATCTTTTCAGAATGAAAAAAATAAACACAAGAAACCGCTTTATTTATAATATTTGTCACCTTAATTTGACATATTTTTTTATTTGCTTTTTTTGATATTTTTGTACAGTTTTAGCACAATACTTTTTGTTATCAATCATTTCATCAACATTTCCCATATAGTTTCGAAAAGAAAATATGACCCACACATTTATCAAACTTTTAAAACATTTTTAAACAAAAAAAATAGGAATGAATGTATTTGACATTCCTCAAATTACGATATTTGACGTTCGGAAAATAATAGACACTCTCAAAATATCCAAAGCTGCCGGAATAGACAACATTGGCGCTAAAATTCTCAAATATTATGGGGATACCATTGTATGTCCGATTACTTCTATTATTAATAATTGTATAAATGCTGGAATTTTTCCTGACCAGCTTAAAGATGCATATGTTTTTTCCAATACATAAAGGTGCAGATAAAAGTGATCTTAACAATTATAGACCAATTTCTATTCTCCCAACACTTTCGAAGATATTTGAGAGACACATTACAAATCAACTTAAATCATATCTTGACAAGCATGAACTACTCCACAGTTAACAATCTGGTTTCCGCCAAAATCATTCCTGTCAAACATCCTTGATTCGCCTTGTAGATTCTTGGTTACAGTATATTGATTCTGGTCGCATGGTTGGGTCAATTTTCCTGGATCTCCGGAAAGCTTTCGATTTAGTAGATCATGACATTTTACTTAAAAAACTCAGCATGTACCATTTTTCTGACAATGCTCTTGCTTTAATGAAATCTTATTTTTCTAATAGAAGACAGTGTATTAAAATAGGTTCCAGACAATCGTCGTTTCAATATATCAAAACCGGTGTACCACAAGGCTCTATACTTAGGCCAATTTTATTTCTTATTTACATTAATGACATCCCATTTTACGCAGACGATTCAAAATTACACGTATCGGATTATAACATTCATAATATACAATTAAATTTGCAAAATGATTTGGACAGAATAGCAACATGGTGTTCCTTTAATAATATGTCAATTCATCCTAACAAAACTAAATGTATGCTTTTATCAAAAGCTCGTAGTTCTACTGACAAGCTTAGACTTAATATAAATGGCATTCTCCTTGAACAAACCAAAGAATTTAATTTACTAGGAGTTACGATTGATGAGCATCTTACATGGCAATCTCACATAAACAGTGTATGTCGTAAACTTAACTTTAAACTGGCCTTATTAAAACGAATTAACTATTTTATTAACTATGAAACAAAAAAACTATTTTACAACTCATATATATTAACGACTATGGATTATTGTTGTGCATTATGGTGTTCAGCAACACAGTCACACTTACGTAAAATACATTCGATACAAAAACGAGCTGCTAAAATAATACTGAATAAACCATATTCAACTCCTTCAGCTCCCTTATTCAAAGAACTTGGTTGGTTGACATTCAATAACAGATGTACTTTCCTAACTGGATCTATTGTTCATAAGTTTGTAATAGGCGCAATGCCCTCTTATTTCAATAATGTTATACATATCTCAAATAACAATGTGTACGCTCTTAGATCCATCACACACACTGATATATCATCTATTCCGTTTAAAACAAATTATGGAAAACGAGCGTTTTCGTTTCGGTCACGAACCATATGGAATTCAATTCCAATAAGCTTCCGACAAGTGTCTTCGAATACTACAATCAATTTTTTTTTAAAGAATACCTACAAACAAATCATTGATATATATGTATGCTCATTTGTTAATTTCTCTATGTTAATACTTTGTTGTGATGTGTCTGATGTGATTTATTTGAAAAAGTAATTTTTGAAAGATTGATTTTTGTATCACATTTTGCATATTTTGTATTATCATAATCATCATCGTCATCATTATCATCGTCGTCGTTGTCTTCGTCGTCGTCGACGTCGTCGGAATTGATAAGGAATTTATTATAACATTTAACTGTATAATTCATTTTCTTTTTTCCCTTGTATGTTCGTATGCATGTTTCACAATATATATATGTGTTTTGTTACTGAAGACCACATTGTAAAAAAGAAATTATTTCTTAGTGTGAATTCTTCATGAAATAAAGTTGTTATTATTATTATTATTATTATTATTATTATTATTATTATTATTGAAATGTTAAACCTTCCACATGCACCCTGGTGTATATTCAAAAGGGACGTTCTTACTGTTTAAAGCAGCTTTTTCACGTGCCACTTTGTGATCAACTATTCCTTTTGAAGAGTGTGAAGCGTTCGCAAGCCTCGACCATGGTCAAGTACAGGGTAACATGTACCACATTGGTGCCCGGCTGATGTTCAAGTGTGACCCAGGTTGGGTGGAGAAAAGTCGGAAATCAAGTATGACGTGTCTTCAGAGCGGCAGCTGGTCGTATACGCCCGGATGTGTCGGTATGATCTATTATGATTATTTGCTAACGTGTTTACTAATATTGCGTTTCTATTTTTTTCTCATTTTTCACTTATGAATAAAAAAAAACAACGTATATCCGTATGTTCAACTTGTGTTTTAAACCGATTCGGCTGCATTTCGATCTGTCATTTTAGAGCTTATGACTGTTTTTCTAATACGTTTGGTGGAACATTTGAAAGCCTATGACTATTTTCCAAATTAATTCGGTGGATTATTTAAAGGGACCGTCAACCAGATTGACGAAAAAAGAAAAGTTCTAAAATACCGTTTTTTTTACCAGTATCAGTTTATATTGATTAAAATATCACGACTGGTATATTACATTACTTGAAAAAGTTGTTAAGTTTTCATATTTTCAGTATATTCAGCTGTGCTGGGCGATGACTGCAACGTCCGACCGGCAGTGTGCTCGAACATCTTGAACTCGCAGTGCACGGGAGGCACGTGTCAGTGTTTGAAGGGATACGAGAAAACAGGCGTGGCAACGTGCAGTAAGAAAGGTTCGTATTTGGACGCATGTTTTGAGTTGTTTTTGTTTGTTTTCTGTGTGATAACCCGTTCTGTAATAACTGTTAATCGAACGAGTATTCGTATGTGCGCGTTCATGTATTTGGGAATCCGGCAAAATTGTCAGATGGGTATTTTTAATAATTAGTCAGACGGGATGGAAACCTCGCGTAGAACTCCCGACTTCTTTCATATGGTGTATTGTATTCGAATATGTATGGTGGCGATGTCTGGTATGATTGTCCGTGGCTGCTTATGATCGGATCGCAGTAAACAAAACACCGAAAAAGGGGAAATGAGTCAAGATTATCTGGTGTGACATATTAATCGGGAGCCTTTTGTATTGTGGACGATTTTATATGGTGGCAATTGTCCTGGTCGACAAATCTACGAGGTGGCTATTGCCCGGAAAGGCAAAAAAAATCGCTGGTCGTCGATTGCCCGGATGCCGTTTGTCTAGAGACCAATTAAATCAGGATGTACATTTAATTTGACCAGTATTTATTCAAAAGAACAATCCCTACTACATTTACCTCAAATCTGGTCAAAATTTTACACGTTTTGGCTAGACAATAAATGAATTATGATTCTGAACAAATGCTGATTACCGTCGGTAGTTGAGTACCAATGAGTTATTCTTCACCCAAATTTTTATTACAAGATAAGTTTTCAAACAGAGGTACTTAAAGTGCCAGCACCGAGCATAAATACCTGACGGTTAGGGTAAAACCTTAATTTTTGGGAAATGACATGACCCAATTTTTATTTATAGTTGACCATCATAACAAGTTATATATCTCAATGAATATTTTGAAACATTGTTTTGCTTATTATAAGATGGATTGCACTTCTCCACATCACGCAGACAGAAAATAGCTGTTATTCGAAACTCAAGGAAATCTGTGTTTTTCTGCTAATTTACATGCGGCTTCAAATTATATAACCGAAATCCATTAATGTATGTATTGTTGTTCAAACTAAAGCAGCCTCAATTGTTCCGTCAATATACGATTATACGTGTGATATAAGTTCATTTGAAAATTGATCAGTTATTTTGTCCATTGGATCTTTCTGGATTCTGAAAATAAATTCTATGAATATTTAATGTTCTCAATATCCGTTTGCTTAGCCACTGAACACATGGGTCTTTTAATGAAAAAGCTAAACGTTCTAACGATAATAATCTTTGACATGTCCAGTACGCTTCTGGTTTGATAGCTTGTCCGGATTTGACGGCCCCTATCTACGGAGCAGTGGTTTTCAATCCGAGCAAGGACTATCTAAGCAAGGCAGAGTTCTCGTGCAAAGTGGGCTACACCCTAACGGGTACTTTAACTAGAACGTGTACGGCAACCGGGGCGTGGGATGGGTCAAGTCCAACGTGTGTTATTAAAGGTAAACTTTTTTCTTGTCATACGTCCAAACAAAGACGGACTTCTTTTGAAGTATTTTCGAGACCCTAATGGTTCTTGGAATTGTCAGGCCCATGGTATGTGAGATAGTGACATGTGCGTGCGAAGATGTCAAGAGTATGACATTAATCCAGTTGGCTCATATGAATGTATAATTCTGTAAATTGATAAGTTTATGAAATACTTAAGAATCTGTATTTATATCTACACGCCACGATAAATATATCTATCCGTTTTCAACACACTCACTTAATATTATGTATGAACAAACTCTTTAAAAAAGGTATCTAATAAAAACACATGCTTCAGACTGTGGGGCTATCCAGGCCCCATCCAGCGGTACAATCGACCAGGAAACCGGAACCACCTATGGAAGTACGAGCTATTTCACGTGCAACACCGGATATACGCTCATAGGGGCCATTTCGACCACGTGCACGAGCACAGGAAACTGGGATAACCGGAAACCTGTGTGCGAAATTAAAGGTATAAAAAGGGAATATTAATTTTAAAACAAGTAATTATCTTAATTAATTATTAATTTTTTAAGTAAGAATATTCGATCGCAAAAATCGCCTATTTCGATTGAATCTTTCAGCTGGCGATTGAAGTTGAACATGTAAAAGAGAGTGGTGAGTGAAAAAAAATTAAGGTTTCTCTATAAGTGTATTTCGCTTTCCTACTTAAAAAGACCACGTGGAACCTACCTCTACATGTAACCGCCATAAATGCCACATGGGGTACTGGATCATCCACTAATAAGAGATAGTTTGATGTTGATCGAATATATTCAATCCACAGTTATGTATGCTAATACATATGCATCAGGGCAAATACTCATGTAACTTTCCAATCGCCCAACTGTGATAGCAACCTGTTACAAAAATGTAAATGAGGGTGGGGTAAAAGGCGGGGTTAACTGACGACTAATAGTTTTGATTGACGTCGGTCATGAAGATAACGTTTATCGCCATGAATCACAGTTGTAACATTTACGTAATAAACCACCGGTAAATAAAGACGGTTTCGGGCATCATCATCATCTTAACTTTTTACTGTAAACAGCTACTTATTGAGAATTTGATAATAATGGACTATTCATTACTTATGGCGAGTAAGTTGTGAACACCAATGTCCAGTAACAATTTGATTCCAGTATATGTATATATGTTTTTTTTCATCATGTCCATTAATGGAACTGATTCATTGCGTCTTGTGCAGGCACGTGGTTATACTTGTAGCAAGAAGTCACTTTGTTATCATCTAAAACGGACACCATTTAATTTCACTATACATGCATGTCATGTAATACCCGTGTTTTGATAAGAGCGCGAATTTGTTGCTGTCGTTAGTATTGTCAAATACCACGCATAGAAAGCGTGCGTGTTGCAACAGGCCATGCGCTGTAGTTAAATTTATACGTGCAAACTCAGTTCATGCAGTAGTTTAGACTGAACATTTAACATAACAATAGATACACCCAGTGAGAATGTATTGACACAGTTAAATTAAAAAAACCTTCGTCAAT
This sequence comes from Dreissena polymorpha, assembly GCF_020536995.1. Lineage (NCBI taxonomy): Eukaryota > Metazoa > Mollusca > Bivalvia > Myida > Dreissenidae > Dreissena > Dreissena polymorpha. The sequence continues at coordinate 16,400,044 of NC_068367.1, forward strand.
TTACGACAAATACATTTTAGTTCATGTAGTTTTAGTGCTTATAAGTAATAAATTGATGATAGTAATTATATTGTTATTAATACTTTGTTAGTGTCACACACAGAGCGACTGGTGCGCTCAATCAAATATTAAGCAAAATATCGTATGATGCGGATCGTCATCGTAACGATAACATCTGGGTCATACTTTTTCACTAACGCCAACATTTCTACGTTAACGTTTCCGATCGCCAAAGGCGATTGAATCTTTTAGCTTGCGCTTAAAATTGTAGACTACTTATTTATCTATTGCATGGTTATACAATTGGAATTTTAGCTAATTTCGGGTTTATTGTTAAAATTATTAATTACTTTTAAGAAACCTATTGTAGAAGCTTATTTGTGTGAAATGCAGTTAAATTGAATAAGAAATATAACAAGCATACAAATATAGAATTATCAATCAAAGTGTTGTACAACATGGACGTTATGAGAATGTAACTGGAATTCCTTTGTATAGTTATTATCCTTAAAATGCAATGCTTTAAACATTTTTACCGTTCAGACTGCGGTACGTTGTCGGCACCAAAGAACGGTGAAGTAGATCTCTCGCAGGGGACCAAGTACGGGGCCAAGGCATCCTTCGCGTGTCAGACCGGCTACACGCTCGTGGGGCTGCCCTCCCCGACATGCACTTCAGCCGGAACTTGGAGCTCAGCAGCGCCTGTGTGTCAAATCGGTATGTATCATCTACCAGATGTCCGTTAGGTTTGCGGTGTTGAGTTAATGTTGTATCTCTAGCGTGTGAAGGCTTCTCTCGAAAAACAAGCGTTTGTAAACATTGATTATATTGTAATGAAACCGCTAGTATTAAATGTCAAAAGGCATGCGGTTTGAAGCTTTTGTTTTTCTCTTTGTTAACCGATTTAGCTTTGCCCAGGGGAATCGGCGTTACATTTACTCTTGTTTTCGTATGCTGCGACTGTTTCTGTTAGCTGCAAACGCAAAATGATTTTAAGAACACTCTTTTCATGTTAAGAAAAATGTATGCGTTTGACAGAATATCTATCAGTTTTCGCAGAATATGTTCCTTGTATGATAAAATTCAAACTAAATTCTGTAAGGCTTAGGCCATGCATGTTAATTATATTTCTGCAAACAGGGATCTCTCTCTGGTTTCCGTCCATAAAGGATGCAATGATTGTCGCAAGAACATTATTTAGATGATGTATTCGTACTACTTTTGTACGGTAGACTTAGCTTTGATAATAAACGCGTAAATTCTATTAAACATAACGTTTACATTCAACGCATGCATGCAGTGTGTGAAAAGACGCTATATAAAGGTGCGTGAAGTTGGCACTTACATCGACAATCGACATTATACATTCGAACATCGAGCTTGTGCGAATGTCGAGCCATCTCTGACATCGACATTCGGCAAAAGTCCCGAATATCGAGCTGGGTCAAATGTCGAGCCAGCTCTGGCATCGACATTCGGCGAAAGTCCCGAATATCGAGCTGGGGCAAATGCCGTTCAAGCTCTGACATCGACATTCGGCACTATTCCCGAATATCGAGCTGGTGCGAATGTCGAGTCAATCTACAGCGGAAGGGCAGGTAAACCTACAGTCGGGTGGGTGCATAAATGTAAATACGAATTGGTGTGTAAATCTACGTACAAAAAGGTGTCTGAATCTACGGACGAAATGGTAAGTAATCCTACAGATTGAAGGTTGAGCAAAACTAAGGTCGGGAGGGTATGTAAGCCTACAGACGGAAGGTTGGGTATTCCTACAGATAAAAGAATAGATAATAATACGGACAAAATGGTGGGCTAACCTACGGAGGAACGGGTAATCATACAGACGGACAGCCAGACGGGTAAACATATATATAAACAGGTGAATAAACTTAAAGCAGAACGCGAAATCCTACGTGCACACATACTGGATCACCTGCGGAAAACTTGAGTAAACCTAAAGACGTACGAACGGACGCGTAAACCTACCAGAAGGAAAACAGATTACATTGCCAAATAATTAAGTGATTAATTTATTAATAGACTATGGTACTTACTAGCTGTAAAACTAACAAAACGTTCTTATTTTGGAAGCGTGGTGCCCAGACGAATTCAAGATCTATGGAGAAAAGTGCTACCATTTCAGCCAAGACAGAAAGGACTACAACGCATCGAAAGTAATTAAAATTCTAACACAAAACTCGATGATTTTCTTTTGTTCAAGTATCAACAAATGATGCAAAAAAAATCAAGGAACTAATTGTGTATGCGCTAAAACAAGATAAAAGAGAAAATCCACTTTAACAATACACAAGAGAAACAAAATTGTCATAATATATATCAGCTTCTCTAGTCAGTAACATTTGTAATGTTTAAACTAAATGTTGTACTTCTAAAGGAACACTGCCGATATGTCCTCAGCAACAGCTACTTGGTGGAAATTGACTCGAAGGATGAAAATGATTATTTGACCGTAGCAATTCATAATCGTAAGTAGCTAGCCTTAATCGGATTTAACTTGCCTTAATCGTAACAAAACCTGCCTTAATAGTAAAGAACTCTCCTTAATCGAACGTAACGTGCCTTTATCGTTAGAAATGTGCCGTCATAATAAGATACTTGCCTTAATCGTAACAAATTTCACTTAATCGTGAATTTATTGCAATAATCCTGAGAAATATGCTTTTATCGTAAGACACTTACTTTAATCGTGAATGGCTTGATATAATCGTGAGAAACTTGTCGTTATCGTAAGAAACTTGTCTTAATCGTAAGGAACTCTTCTTAATCGTTAGGAAAATGCCTTTATAGTAAGAAACGATGAATAATATTAAAGAACTTCCTTTTATTGCAAGGAACTTGCCTCAATTGTGAGGAACTTGCCTGAATTGTAATTTTTGTTAACTTTTTACCTTAAAGAACTTCACTTAATCGTGAGTACCTTGCCTTTAACGTAAGACACATTTCCGAATCATAGGAAACTTTCCTTTATAAATGTAGTAAGAAACGCATGACAATCGTACGAAACTTGCCTTAATCGTAAAAAAGTTGCCTAAATCTGAAATACCTTGACTTAATAATAAGGAACTTGCCTTAATCGCGAGGAAGTCGCTTTAAGCGCTAATAATTCACTGTGGTCGTTTGAAATTGCTTTCAAATATAAAAAAATCTCGGTTAAATTATAAGAAAAAAAATCGTAATTAGTTTGCCTAAAGCGTAAGAAACAAAGTGTTGTGATGTACCCTATGTATTAACTAAACCTGGAAAACGAACAAAAATGGCGCGAAACATTAGACTCAGGATCGATTAAATTAGTAAAAAAAACAACAACAACTGTTTTGCTATCAATGTTAAACAGAGAACACACAGTTCCTGATTGGCCTCGACGATATTGCGGAGGAAGGAACGTGGATGCTTAGCCACAGTAGAAACAATGCTGCATTCTTCAACTGGGCTCAGGGGGAACCAAACGACTACATGGAGGTAAATAATGAATTTCAGTTGCTGCAAAATATTTAGCATTGCTTTTTTAGACTTCAGGTCTAATTTCGAGCCAAGCTTATCAATTTTCAACAACACACCGTCAATTTCCTACAAATCGGACCAGTCACAAAATCATGTTTCACATGATTAAGTTCTCTATTACTTATCTTATTGCGGAAATAAATGTTGTTGCTGTTGTTGTTTTTGTTGCATTACAGGGCAGTTACCATAAGCAATGATTTTACAATTACTGAACATAAAATAAAAATAATCACATAGCATAATCTGACATTGAATATTATTTTTACACACATGATGGTGCTTATTTTTACAGTACTCTCTTTATTTTGGAATTTCTGTATATCTATATTATTAGCTTTGCAGTGGTGGCATGCGGTCTAACTGGAATGAGAAAATAAAGCTACTTATGGCAACGAAAAATCATTATTACATTTTCAACGTCGAAGGGATAATGAACATATTTACATAAAACATAGGAGTGGTATTTACTTTTGTTTTTGAAAAGTGAATGGAAATTTAATCTATTATGGAAATGTGAATATTGACTCTATGAATGGTGACGCCAAATGGATAACAAGTTTAGTTACACGGCATCTTTCTGGTGGATTTACTAACCCTTTATCACAGCGTGCAGGGTCAATAACAAGCCGAGTTACGAATTTATCTTACCGAGTACCCTTCATTCTCCAATATCAACGTAAAATCAGGATAAAAGTTACTTCGCTGTTCCGTATAACATAACGTCATTTTGTTAGAATCCGTGATTTCATTACAACCACTAACTTAATACGAACAATTATCCACCCAAAATTAACAAGAAATATCGTTACAAAAATATCCGGCGTATATCCTTGAAAACAAATTAAGCTTTATGTCTTGTTGTGTTCTATTTTCACTTAAATGTGGCATATCCACCGCATGAAATGTGTGTCGAGAAGTGAACGTATATTAAGCCAAATAATAGTGTTCGTTTCTACAAATTTTACTACATGTGATCACATCATATGTGTCCTCACGTGGGTTATAATGAATTTACTTCTTCGTTATCAAAACATTTGACATTTGATTAAAACGCAATTTCTTGTCCAAACTTTCAAATAACACTTTTAATCCGTAGCGTGCGAAAATTGGTCTTATGGCATATGCGGCTGGCGTAGCTCAAGCCCATCCTGCGAACTTGCGCAGTTTGGTCAGGGGTTACGCTTTCCGCTTTGAAAAAGGTTTCGTGGTATCTCCTGAGTATCCTCCTCAATATGCATATCCTGACCAGACTTCGCGGGTACGCATGTTGGACTGGAGCTAGGTTGGCAGCATATTGCATAAGTCCCATTTTCGCATGACGCGGGCCTTTAGAAAATCTAATTGCGTCTTGTAAATGGATTATCAAAGCACTATACTTTCCGAAAATTGAAGTCACACTGTGTTATTTATAGCAATGTGCGGATAGATATCTATCTAGACCTACGAAAGTTTAATTTTGAACTTATTGTTAAATGCCATGTGTTGTATTGTGAGACAAAACTACCGAAATATTATAGTGTCCACTGACAGGCGGGGTTTCCTCCGAGTAATGCGGCTTCCCAAAACCCAAGACAACCACCATTATTGAACATCTTTCAATAATAACTAAATAGCTGGCATTTGCAGATATCAATCAAAATTCAAATTTCGTGAGTCTAGTACTTTCATTTGCTAGGAGTGCTTGGCCACACTTTTGGTTCCTCATACGTTATGGAAACGTTGAGGATAATACATCTTATTGTGGATTCCTATGTGTATAAAAAGTCCATATAGGGCTACATGGTAGAGATCAACGTCAGATGAATTTATTAATCCAAATGTGAGATGAATACAAGAACTTATTGCACGAATAAACATTTGTATACTCACACGGCCCCTTGAATAAAGATAGTTCTGGGCCCTAGATGTTCTGATAAAGCGTGTATCCTTAATACAATACGTACTGTAAGGGGAAATTTAGGCAACTCTGATTAAACTCTTTTATCAACCTGCTGTGTTAGGAAATAAGTGGTAGATTATGAATCTAATTATGGTTCGATTGGATCGACAAGAAACGATTTTCACATCCAAACCAATAAACTGAAACAGTTGGAATACAACTTTACTACTTATTTAAAGCAAACAATACCAAACAATTCATTACTGTAAAATATCATCAAGTGAAAAAAAATATTTGGGGTTCCATTTTTGTTTTTGGTTTTTTAGTTAAATGGACATAATAAGCGACATAACTACAATCTCTGAAAATGGATTCTGTCGTCGACATATTTGATATAAGGCCCAATCTTGTTGTACACATGTGAATAATTGTTTAATAATATCGTACTGTAACATTTCATGTATGTATATACACAACATACACAACAAAACATTTAACATCATCAACATCACGCTTGAAAAATACTTGTTAACATAAGGAGCGCATACTTTATTGTTCAGAATGAGGACTGCGTACACTTGAGGCCTAATGGATACTGGAATGATGCTCTATGCTCTCATGAGACGAATTATATTTGCGAGAGGGATGCCACTGTGCAAGTATTTTCGACCGTATATTAATTTGTTTTAAACTTCATTTTGCCAATAATAATTTAATGCATACTTAAATTACATCAGTAAATGAAGGGATGTATGGTGGAGGTGAAAGACGGAATATGATGTAGAATATTTTAATGTGTTTGTATAATAAACACCTTATGAAAAATTAAGACATACTCACAGTTTTCAGCGATGTTGTTATATCTATATATATATGTGTGTGTGTATTGCAATTCATTTTCTTTACAGGACATCAGGCCCCATTGATTACGAATCAATAAACAATATTGAACAATGAAACAGGACCTTCGGACCTATTATTTAACTTAATCATATGTATGTATACGTTTATTTATTTGATTTGATTTATAGAAACGTACTTTTTCTTATTTTGCACGTAGGACGTAAATCCGTTAATCGTTTCGAATGGGTGTGTCGCCCTTACTTTGACGTAACTTGTTATACATGTCGTCTGTTTCTGTTTCGGCGGTATTTGTATGGCATTTTTTACAGACGGGTGATAGCGGATTATCTTACAATTTTCTTTGACCCTTTGCCAGTTAATTGGTTTTGTTATAGAGGTTTTGTCTTGTACTATTTTCATCTTTAAAATGATGTTTTGTGTATAAATGAAAAATGTTGTGTTTTATTGTGAATATTTCTTAAGATACTTTTAAAAGTTATCTAAGTTACAGATTGTCGAATACAGACTGGAATTTGTTCCATTTTTCCATACTAGAGTAACGAAACGTCTTTACCAGACAATTTAAACGAGGATTTGAATGCGTGATAATACCATTTGCTATTAATTTTCAATTGTAGTCTGTGTTTCACATTTGATAAAGTCGCCTTGTGCAATATGACACATTTTCAATTAATAACACGCGTTTCAAACGAATTTCAAAACAAATTGTTTCATTTCAAGTGATATAAATATTGCATGCGTCTCCAAGTGATGGTTTGGAGACAGGCTCATAATTATTATTAACAATTCTTTCCAATTTAAATGTTTGCCGATATGAATTCCAAAAAGTTTTTTGTCAACTTGTTTGATGGTTGTAATTTTACAAATACGCAATGTAAACTCATTTAATTTTTTATGTGACCCTATGGTTTTGGGCAAGTGGTTATATTGTTTGAGTGTTCTTTGCAAACTAATGAAGACATTTTAAAGTTTCCAATTTAGTAATTGTGCCGCTTTTGTTTTCTAAATCATGTCAAAATATCTATATTCTTACGAGCAAAATATCCCTATTGATCATTTATAATTAGAGAGAGAGAGAGAGAGAGAGAGAGAGAGAGAGAGAGAGAGAGAGAGAGAGTGAGAGAGAGAGAGAGGAGAGAGAGATAGGAGAGAGATAGTAGAGAGAGAGAGAGAGAGAGAGAGAGAGAGAGAGAGAGAGAGAGAGTGAGAGGAGATCTCTGAGCTCGTTCGTTCTCTCTCTCTGTCTCTCGAGATCTGCTCTCTCTCTCTATCTCCTCGACTCTCTCCTCTTTCTCTCTCTCTCGAGAGAGAGAGAGAGAGATTAAATTACTCAGGCGGTGAATGTCTTTGTTTATAAATAAAAAATTAATCAATCTCAGAAAACATTTTATTCTTAATGTATCGATATTTTGTTGCATAGTTAGAAAGAAACATATTATATGCTAGTACTAGTTACTAGTTACTAAAAACGTTACATCCAAAAAGAATTATTAACTAAAGCATTATTTGCGCATGATCAAGAAAATAGTGCCTTAATTGCTGTTTAAAAAATTGATCTGACTACATTTTTTAATTTACTTAATGTTTTTTTTAGGTAATCTTCACTCTAATGATGCTGTACTTATATCAATATATTAACAGAAGATAAGTATACTTGTTACAATCTGACATATCTGATGCCATGTACCTTTGTATTGGATATTTGTTACACGAAAACCTTGTAATGATTGTTGAATAAATATTCTGTTCTGTTTATTTCAATTTATTGTCATAATATTTAACTGGCAACAGTGCTGTGCACGTGTTCAGTCTATACGTTGTCAATTCTATATTTATTTATGGCTTTGCTTTTGAAATGAATAGGCACACGAGCTTACATATCTGTATTTGAATCTAAATCAATAATAATAATAATATTGATAATAATAATAATAATAATAATAATAATAATAATAATAATAATGATAATAATAATAATAACTTTATTTCATAAAGAATTCACATTAAGAAATAATTTCTTTTTTACAATGTGGTCTTCAGTAACAAAACACAAGTATATATTTTGAACATGCAAACGAACATACAAGGGAAAAAAGAAAATGAACTATACAGTTAAATGTTAATCAAGGGTAGATCATTTACATAAAGTAATCAAAGCGCTTTAAGCGCTGAAGGCCTGGGGCTAGATTTAGTGTGCTTGGGAAGAAGTATTATCCGAATTTCTCCCTTTGTCTGAATTTATACGGATTGACCCTAGCGGTTGAGTGCACAAGCTCGGAGACTGGAAGAAAAAGACAATATTAGTGTATATATTACAGTGTACATAGACGTAGGAGGACTACACGATACTGGTGGTGGGAGCGATAACCTTTTGTTCAACTACAGATTTGGTAGAGGTTCATCTACATAGGCGGTGAAGATGCACAACAACAACATTGCCGAAAAAAAGCTGTTATTGTTGGCGTCAAATTAATCACTTTCAATAGCCTCAAATAGCTTTTTATTACATAACTAACAGATCAGGAAAACACTCATTGTTATGTGTATACAAAAGAAAATCTACTTTACCTGGATAAAGAACGGTGTACAGATTGTGTACTTTGTCTCACGTAGAACTTTTCGCGCTCGATTTTCGCGCTCGATCTGCGCAGTGAAATACCATATCCGGTTACTTCGTCTATTTCCGAGATTGATCGTGAATATTTGTTGTTGTTTTTATCATTTTCTTTTTTCTTTTCTAGAATGTCTTGTTAACGCAAAATAAAATAACAATATTTTAAAATATGTTTATAAATAACAAATATAATGTCTTCAAAAATGTCTCAGAATTTTTTTTTCTTACTGTCTCCGAAAACACTCTTATTTTCTCCCTTACTTCGTTCGTCCGAAAATAAATAAATTCCTTGCTTTCTAGCAAACAAGTGACAACAAATATTACAACAAACACCAAATGTAGAAGGCGGTCCGCTTTTATAGAATTAACAAAGAAGAAACTTAAAAGTATGTAAATCACATGTTAGCCAAAGATGAACAAAAAATCACATCTCTAAACTGTCTGATACTGTTAGTTTATTTGCTACGCTGAAATTAACATTCTACTTTCCTGCAGAGCAACGACTGCTCCACATTCGATGTATTGCTAAAACTCCCAGAAAAAAACTTCTTGATTATCCGACATTTTTCCAACACAATATCAAACTTTCTACAAATATATTGAACCACAACGTGCGTCGTCTCCTGTAAGCGGACCTCGAATGACGCTATACCCGCCCAAACTAACGAAAATCCCTTGCAATAGTAAACACGCATGTTTATTGAACTGCGACGAAAAGAATAGCAAGTATCTTTTTAACCTAGACCGTCAAGTCAGGAACTTATTCTCGCAATAAAAACTTTGTCGTAGCCAATGCTTAGCAATTTTGCTTCAATACTATTTTTTTACACGTTTTATGACACTGTCATGTTATATAGTGATGTACTGTATTTACAAGGCGGGTTATTGAGATCTGCGAAGAACGTCTTTGATTGCGCATGAATTACCGCCAAGTGGTAAATCGGACCTATGGGAATTCATTCATTCGTTGGATTTGGCAGCCAGCCAATTCTGACTGTCTCAGAAATTTGTATCATTGCTATGGCCTTATGGTTACGCCCCAGGCCAAAAATGATAGAGTTCCTATTTTAATACGTAGGACAAAATCCCGTGTTAACTTGAATGATTAATTAACAAATCTGATGGCAGTGCGATACAATCGTTGCATATTTTGAAAAGAATGTGGTCCGATTCTGTTAATATTGCCAGTGTTGCCGTGCAAGATTCATCAATTAGGGAACTTACTTATTGGAGTTCTATATTTAATCCGCAAATCTCATTTGCCTGTTTTGTGGTACAGGAAACGTTCATTTTTTTTCTGAATTGTATAATATTTAGAAAGGTATTGAAACATGTTTATTTAGTTTGTTAGCTTCATTCTTTCAAACAATAACACCGTCGTTAGATTTAGTCTTTTTGGTCAAACTATAACTTGTTTTTCTGTTGAACAGCATTATTAAAAAAAAATCTTATCTTCATTATCTCGTTGCATTATCGCTAATTTGAAGTCAGCTTAAAAAATCACACACAATTAAAATAAGCCTCGCCGTTATATTATTCTAAGCCTTACCTGATATATTACAAAAAGATCAGGCAGTGGCCTGTTATTCTATATCTATCTATATGTAATATATTGTGACATGCTGATTTAAACCACGATATAGGTCCAAAGCATATTTACTGTATGTCAATGTGAAAAGCCATTCGGACCACCATTAAGCTCAAATGAAAATGCTCGCTGTATCAAGCTTACAAGACGATTCGAATACGATAAAGAACGCTTTCTGCCAACCTTGTTCGTGTACAATATCTGTTCGCATCTATTGTATCTTTCCATGGGGGGTAGCATTAATGCCATCAAGGAACATACATTTGGTGTATTGAAGTAACGGAGGTACTCATTTTGCTCATTGAAACGAGGAAGAAACGTTGAATCATCGCGTCTGAATTATACGATTTCGCGTTTGTTGGATTACGAAACACAAACAGAAATCTGAATGTAAATTATCACAAACATAAGCACTTTAGTGACAACATATGCGCAAATGTTAACTTATTTACTAACCAGAACATTGTACGTGTATACGTGTATTCATATAATACCAAACGTGGACAAGAAAACGAAGTCAAGTTCCGTTTTGTGCATATTAAGGCGGATAAAAATTGCAATTAAAAGGACATTACATATGGAGCTTCAGCATTTAAATACACATATATCCAATAAAATATCCGCGGATTCATGTGTTCTTGACAGCAACGCTACCCTTCCCATCCAAGTAATAATTGCAATTCCAATGAAACGAATATAAATTATATTTGCGTCCGGGAAGACACATTAAAAATCACTTGTATTTGAACGAGTGCATGCCACTTTAACATTAAAGTTAAACGCCGACTGTGTTGTTATAGACATGTTTTTTACACATTTAAATGAAAAGTTCTACAGCTGAACAGTTTGATGAATTACAATTTGTTTTTTAATGAACGTACTTTGTTCACAGAACCTAGGCATACACTAAAACAGACAATTGAAAACTAGTTGATTTTTTAATTTAATATAAACCACGAAACTACAAAAACCGTACAATTTCGAAAATTCTATAATTATAACAATAATGATAATGGTTATAATAATAATAATAATAATAATAATAATAATAATAATAAAAATAATAATAATAATAAAAAAAATAAAAAAATAAATAAATAATAATAATAATATAGTTTAATAATAATTATTATCATTGTAATACACATAAGACAATGATGCAAGGTAATAATAATATGGCTTCAAGCAATACTGTAAATAAATCGTTTTCACCAAAAATAGATATTATCACAATGAAACATATCACATAGTCATTAACATTAACAATAAGTCCAAGATGGCCATAGATCGCTCACTTGAATAATGCTTAAGCGAACTGTTTTACTTTTTTCCTATATATTTTATAAACCATGTGCGTCAGGGTTATACAAGTTGACAAGTCAGACACATTTTACATACAAACTACATATTATCTTGGCCGTGTAGTTTTATAGGACAACACATGTATTAACATTAGAAGACTTATTAATTAATAATGGGACCGCCAGGGCGTGGCCAATTTTTAGCTAAGTAGCATCAAATGTGTAATTTTACAAACCAAAAATCGAACTCTGGAAATCGTGATTATGTTTCACGGACACATAGTTTCTAGTTATTTCTAAATATAATTTTAGGTTAATTATGTTACCCCATGGGACATTACTTGAATAAACTTGGTAGAAAACCACTGTACAACGTTTCATGTCCTAAATTACTCTTCTGGATTTGTTTTCAGAGATTGTTTTAAAATGTATTTTGGTAATAAAGTATATATTAAAATGCGAACTCTCTCACGTTTTGTACACAGGGACTTGTTGTGAACAGTATCCGATTTTGCATACCTAACATCTATGCTCTTAAAATTATGGTTAATAGACGATTTAAAAATGTCATTTGGCTGTAAGTCTTTGTGAATCATGTCAACCCAGCGCGTGGCCAGTTTTGACCTCGTTGTCATAATTCATATAAACATTGTCACTATAAAATGATACACGCCAAATATTGAACTTCAGAATCTTGCATACTGGAACGATTTTAAAGACGTCCACGCAAGAATAATTCCCGTTAAGTTTCGTTAAAATGTGCACAGTTGTAAAGGAGATAAGGTCGTTTGATGCAAATTGTTGACGACGGACACCACACGACATAGGGCACAGTACTCAGGCGCCGGAAAGACCCATACCACCATAACTCACCGTAACAATTTTGTGCTAAGATGTGCTCAATATAACCAATACTAATCGTTTTTAAATTTTTAAACCAATAAAACAAACACTGTATACACTTATGCTTTTTCAAACAAGATTTAAACTATTGCATAAGATACGGTTTGGGGGCTACATGTCCCAAAATGGAATGTGCATGTAAAATCTTAGTTTTGGCATACATACAGTAACAATGAGGAAAACACATTTTTCGTAAGATTGATATGTTCAATTGAAGTCGTGTAAAAGATCAGGTCTGGACGGACTCCACTGAACACGGAACGGCCTAAAAATATATGTATAATCAAAAGAACAACAACGTAGTGTGTTGCACACATCGCCTCGCACAATAAACAATGAGATTGAAATGGCTGTAAAATAATATAGAGCTTAAAACACACTGGCTGTCTACATGAGCAACAGATGAGTATTATGCTATGTTTCTAAACGATTTGTTGGTTTCATCTTCATATGAATGGTCAATGTATAAACAATGAAAATCAGATAAGTGTTAATTACGGAAAGCGTTTACGCTTATAAAACGAGGCGTATGAACGGTTACGCACACTAATCTTTTTTTAACAGGGCCACTATTGAGAAACGGACAATTCCCATACCCGTAAAAGGCCAAACAAATGCCGTGAAAACATTGCCTTAACAAGGAGACGATTGCTATGGTCCAGTATGTGGTAACGAAGGGCATTCAGTAAAGTGTGGATATTGGTAACAGTGAAAAGCAGGCGTTAATCGCCGTTGACATGCCGCGGACACTGTACAATAACTTTTTGATCACCAAGGATTCTGCGGGGTTGATCAAATTGTACAATTTATTGATGTAACCAAGAGCGGAAACATTTTTGGACATACATGTAGTTGTAGCTCAAAAATGTTAATTGTGACAGTTTGCAATAAATTTCGCTAGACGATCAGAGGTTATATGTAAGCAATGTAACATAGGATACTGCGTAAAATGGACGCTTTGATATTGATGGTAAGCATTCATAGCTGGCTTTAGTGGAAGGAGCCAGGGATATGTACAATACATTTCACACTGATTTATTTAAATTATGAAATGGTACTCTTGAATGACAGTTGGAAGCAGGTCGATATGGGGAGCCCTTTCATTGAATTTGGAGATCTGTAAACGAGAAAAGAGGTCCGGAAATAAATTGTGCTTTCCACGTATATGTTCTGCATATACAAGTTTATTATATTTCACACTGGCTAAGATGACACCGTGGTCTAGATACATAATTACCGGGATACGGCATGTCTGTTTATTAATAATTTGAACCACGGCTTCGTTGTCAGTTTGTAAAACGATGCACCTATAGCGAGGATGGTGACCCCAGAATTCAAATGAAAGAGAAATTGGTGCAAAAAGCTCCTTAAAAGTAATGTCATACGCAAACCCAGTTTGGGGCCAGGTACCTGGAAACCAGTGGGACACAAATGTAGCACCAAAATCTAATGTTTCCGATGCATATGGGGATGCAAAGTATCGGAAGCGAGCCAACGTTGTTCGGTTAATACTTGTTTTCATTATAATGGTCAAGGAACTATTACCAAGCGTGTAGGTCTTTGCGACTCCTTTTGTTAAGAATAAAGTGGTGGCGATGTTTGGAGACATTCAGTGTCGAATCGGGGTTTCTTTGTTAAAATATGCGACCAGGAACTATAACTTGCTAGAACAAATCCAAAAGTAACGAAAGGGTTTGTAGTTCTTTAAGAGCGACCTAACGTGATTTAACGAATGAGCTTAAACGATTCCTGGGTTAATTATTGTTTCTGCACGAAGACGTGCTTCCGGTAGTATGGAGTCCAATTTAAGACCCATAAATGCAATTATGGGAGTAGCCGTGGCTGTTTTATCCGGGAACACTAATGTAAGCACAGCAACATTAGAACTTCTCTGACCTGTAGGAGAGTTTTCTGGAACCATTAATAAGACGTCGTCGAGAATGTGAACTATATATGGGATGTGGGAATGTCTTACCGAAATAAATTGCAAGGCGGTACAGAAATGTTAAAAAATGGCGCACGAAGACGAAGCGCCAATAGAGAGACAAGTATCGTAATAGAAGTGGTTTTCAAATCGTATACCTAGTAAATGATAATTGGTTAATGGGAATTAACCTTAAAGCCGAATTAATGTCTGTTTTGCTGAAAAAATGACCCTAGCAAATACTAAATAGAAGAGCTACAGCGTCATCGACAGAGCAGTAGGACACTGTAGCTTGTTCGGATTCAATGAAATCAAAATTAATTTGGATTGCCCTGGAAGATAACTGAGTTGGTTAATTTACCGAAACTGCCAATGATATTTTCTTTTAATCACGCTAATAGGAGTTACTCGAAAGTTGTCATAATGAGAAGACGTGAAAGGGCCCTTTGCCTCACCGGCTTGAAGTTTGTCCTTTAGATTGAGCCGTACAATATTAGGGTGTTTTTGCATGATAAAATATAAGAGGCTGAAACTGAAACACGAGCATCTAAATAATCTAGTTTAAAACCTGAAAGTTAAACCTTCAATTAAGTAGTTGGTCAAGTGATAACATGTAAGATATAAGGGAAGTTTGGAAATTCAAATTGTGGTAACCACAGGAGCTTTATTCGGCTGGATTAGTGTGTGCAACGGTTTGGGGAGTGGAAATGGATCTGGCGGCGCGTTCTTTTGAGGAGAAGGAGAATTCGTAGCTGGTGTGTATCGAGGGAAAATCTACAGACGTTGGGGTGTGGGCAAGAAGGAACGTGGAAGCTTCTATTGAAATAAAACAGGTTTTAGTCAAGAATTTATTTAAGGGTAAAGCTAGTCATTGAGAGATTCGGTCAGGGGTCTGTAAGAAACCGACGTGCATGTCATCAGCCTGAATTCCGTGTGCAGGCAAACCCCTGGGGGAGGAATAGTTTACCTTAGAATGCGGAACTGGGTTTCATAATACAGAAACGCTAAATCCGGATGGCGGCTTTCAATGTGTCTGCCGATGTTTGCGTATTAAAAGAGAGACTGATCTCTAATGGAATTTGGGGAGTCTAAATGTCTGTGAAGCGGATGAAAAAAGTCGTCATCGTTAGATTTGGTTTATTTTATTTATGCTGGAATAGGAGTAATTGATATTTTCGAGTTGCGGTCAATTTGTAAAGTATGTTGAGTAGCTTTGGGAGACCACGCATATTGGAGAAATAGAGAAATAGAGCCATGTCCACAAATTTGTTTTTCCACATCTTTTTGCGGAATGATTTTTTGACTAATCTTATAATTCGGGAACTGTAGGGTTCCGCTTTGGTGAGAAACGTACCTGACATTTGTTCCACCCCATGCGAAAACACCGCCTGATTGAAAGTGAGGTAATGATCCTCATCTGAGGAACACGATTAGTCTATGTAATTGTTCAGGAGCGGCATCGCCGGTCCTGCAGAACATCAGAATGGTGTTTAAAGTGGATTGAGGCTGTCAAGGAATGGACCGTGAATGTTGTAGTATTGATTGCTTGCTATACCGGAAATGGGGAGCTCTTCTGTTGTGGCGAAGGCCGGCTCCTCAGTGTGCCTTACAGTTCGGGGAAATTTTGGTTGGTTTGGCAGTGGCTACAAAACCCTCGCAACACAAGCAGGCTGTCGACGGAGTCGTCCTGCCTAATTTGTTTCGTCGTATCATCTAGAAAACATAATTAACCTGAAGAGACCAGATGTCAGCCTGAACTAATAATTAAATCAAGTATAATATTGAACAAATATAAACATGGTCTGACCTGAAAGCTAAGTTCAGGCAGAACTATAGCATAAGTATAAGCCTAGGCAAAATAGATCATGTGAATAAAACAATAACATCAATATCCGCCCGAACCGCTTAGTAAAATCATAATAATGTAGAAGATAAATAAGCATTGCTTAAGCTAATAACAAAACTCAGACAAAAAAGTTGCTGCCTAGATAAACTATCCCATCACTATCAGCCTATGCAAACTATATCCTGCGTAGGGAACTATTAACATCAATATCTGCCCGAAATGCCTGGCAAAAGCAGGTATAATGTCAAAAATAAATTAGCCTGGCGTGAACTGATAACTAAAATCGGGCAAATTAGTCCCTGTGTAGAGAACTATAACATCAATAACAGCCTGAACTGATAACTACAATCCGGCATCATATTGAGAATATAAAAGTCCGGCCTGAACTTAAATTAGGCAAAATCGTTCCTGTGAACAATAACATAAATATCAGTTTGAATTGTTAGCTAAAATCAGGAAAAAATATAACAATATAAACCTCAACTGATTATTTTATATACTCAGGTAGGATATGGGAAAAATATATTAGTAGTCAAAACTAATAAATTAATCTGACAAAATATAAGATACTGATATAGACTATGGTCTGAACTGATAACTTAATCAGGGAAACTGAATAGAAAAAAGCCTGATCTGAAATTTTAGAAAAACTATGAAAACATATCTAAACAAAATCATATTTACTGTTTCCTTGCGGCGACATCTGCAGCTCGTATGTTAAGAAACACAGCAGGCTTTAAGTTGAAAGGTGACAACAATTGTCCGCGAAATGTACAGGTGTACAGTCAGATGACCAGAATTCCATTAAGCTCAGCCATGGGGTGAAGGAATTAGCCACTGAATTTTCAACATGCTCATTTCATCAATCCTGGTGTTACACCATTGTGGATCTACTAAATGACGTGTGTGGCCAGTAGGAAACTGCGTTTGAAGGACTTAAACCATGGGGGATTCCGTAAACAACAGTATAGTGTCCACTATATCGCGTACCGCCGAAGCTACGGAGAATGGCGATTGATGTGGTTGATACAGATCATTTGTCCCTATAACCAAGATCACTAAGATCTCCAAGATGTCTTTTAACTTGTTGCGAAGACAATCGTCCGTAGCGCCGGGAAAACCCGATAATTGGACTACCGGATAACCCGCGAGACCCAAATCGTGCCAACGTGACGAATCATAACGAATGAAGACCAAAGATTGTCAGAAGATCAGCAACTTCTTCGATAATGGCGGCGCCATTTTGGATCTCATCACGGGAGATTTCGTCGTGATACTTTGCTTGCTGAATACCAGTTAACAAAGCGTGTCACCTTAAACCCTTAATAACACAATAAGTGTTGGTCGCCGCCGAATTAAATGTAATATTTCGCAAAAGAACGAAATGACAATTCGTTATATGGCATACAAAGTAAGCAGCAGTTGCTAGTAAAAATCCGAGCGCAAAATGACCAAGATCAATTTTGAATGGCCAAAGAGCTCACGTGATCTAATACCTTAAACCGATTGGATCAGAGCAAAGTGTGGCAAATATAGATTGTGATTTGCCAAAGAGCTCACGTGATCTAAAATCTTGATCTATTATAAATGGAGAAGGCGAACAATCACATACAAAATGTGTGCATAAAATATAATATTAACAAACACCTTCTACTGATACCATGCAAATCTTCAAATCTCTTTGTTTGTTTGGTTGTGTGTGTGTGTTTCGTTTTTTTAAGTATTCTAGTCACATCACGGCGGTCAGCTAAACAACCAGCACCTTTCCTGGTTTAGCTTGTTTGCTATACTTATGTCAGTAATTGACAACTGCCTTACTAACAGACAACAACGAATGCCCTAAAGATTTCATTAATTAGGTTAACAATTTCTGATCAAGTGGTGTCCTTTTAGAATTACTATTCTTATATATTCGCCGATATTTCGAAAAAACACATACACTAAGTTCTCCTCTCCATAACTAACGTATTGTACCGTAAAATATGTGCAAACGCACTATAAATACGAGGTAATAATCTTATTTACAAGTTAAAAAATGCGAATCGGACTAGGTTTGTCTTCCAGGGCGAGGTAATTGTGCAGCCAGTTTGGGACTCAAACGCCTCAAGTAACCAAATACATGTCACGACATAAGTTTTTATAATTATCAAACATTTTGAGTGAACCATTGTGTATAGCACGTGATTTTATTATGGTAACGAACTCATTTACAAAAAAGTGTGGCATGGCTGACAGGTGCAAGGCAAACACACTCAAAAATATCACAAAAACACACACAAGAATCAAATAGGTTTAACTTCTTGGAACGGTTAATTAATATATTAAATATTAGTTTAAATATCAGGCTTGAAGAGCTTTGAAACGCCACCTGCCTTTAATTCTTTGAAAATATTTGATGCGTGCACTTTTTTATTTCTGCTATCACTTTTGTTCCCTTACCTAATATACTTACGAAAGTCACGTGATAAGTTTTATATTGACATACACATATTAATATGCATAGTAACTGTGCAATGTACTACTATTTGATTTAAGCACTGTATCAACATATATTCGAAATAGTTAGTAATAAATATGGATACAGTGCATGCAGTGAATAAGAAACGTTCAAGCAAAAAACACAACAAAGAAACACAATTAGTGATTGAACTTCTTTTTTCATTTTTATTATCCTTCTTTTCTATAGTTTCGTCCAATACTAAAAATGTTGCCTTTTTTATATTTCAGAAATTTTTATATATTTCTGATAAAACTTGAGTTATTTATCTTTATTCAGCAAAGTTTAATACATGGGTGTTGTTTTTGCTTGTTCAAAGCATTTGAATGATATATTTCGTTTTGATGAAAAAATACATTAGGTAATAATACAGAACAATTTGCGGGTCAATGCAATAACTTTACAATATTCACTTTTAAAAGGGATATTGGTGTTCGCTAGTCCATAAGAAGATTTATTGTATGGTTTATGTCAAAATCATTACGAATGCTAGGTTTTTCAAAATGATGTCTGAAAAGATTGTCAGGAAAGATACGAAAGAATTCGACAAACTACTCGGGAGCCTTTCTAGACTTTGCCTGTAACGAAGGAAATATCTGCTGATATGTAAATTAGTTTGTCTTTACATTGTTGTAAAGACGTAATAAATTAATCATAAGTCTCAATTGCGTTGATATTGTTATCATGAAGTATAAAAAGTTCATTTCATCATAAGCAGCCGAATACACAAGAAAGGAAGCGTAAATTCATGAGATTAATTAAATTATTACAAAATGTCGCAGAAATGGTGCAACTTTCCACCCTCCCTCTTTTGAGCAGCATCCTACATTCTGTAGTGTACCTTGTTACTGTGCCTTTTGTGATCCTCAATATTCGATAAAAACGTACAAAAAAGACAGCATTCTGAATTCAACAATTTAATAAATCAAGACCAATATTCCTTACTAAAATATTGATAGGTATGTTTACTTCATATAGTTATATGAATAATGTTAACATGATTTAGAAAGCACAGGTACTGGAGCAGTGCCTTACTCCGTCACTGTCATAAATCGTCGAATACTCGAATATATTCGAACAATGGAAAACGAATGTTCCCATATCATTTCAGCATTCGTTCCCATCACTTATAAGCAGCCAATAATTTGTACTGACTACTAAAGGATCAGAGCATTATTGACTGATGAAGTGTTTTTTTAAAGGGACGCAATGTGTATCACAGCCTGACAAAGAAGCAGAAGGTGTATTTTACTATCCAAATTTCGGCTATTCAGTTAAATTTTAAACGAAGTTGTAAGAGGAGCTGTAATGGATTCAGTTTGTGCATCTGGGTGGCAAGAATATTTTTCAAAAGAATTTTGTCTTTGGCATGGCTCGAATACTATCAAAGGTATCAAAGCTCAGAAACGATTGGCGTATCTGAAAAGAGGATGGGTTGTGTACAGGTGCCTTACATTAAATATTTTATGTTATTGTCCTTTTTGATATATTAAAAATGTAAATGCGGCATATCCTTAAACAACTAATGGAAAACGTCATGCCATAACAATAACTATTGAGTCCATACTTTTGAGAGTTTTTACCCTTATTGATTGATGTATTTAAAGTTTTGGCATGTTTCTTAATACATTTTCAAAATAAATCTCCTTAGATCGATATATCTCGTTGAAGTGAAATGCTGGCACACACTTTTTTCCCACATTGGTTTTGTTTTTGTACATGTTCGTTTTGCGGTAATATTGTTTTTTCTATTTAGTGAGTAACATTTCAGGTACATTAACGAGGTAAAGCGGTGTTGACACTGCATAAGAAACTTTATTGTCGATTCAGTATTGTTTTAGTTTGGTTAATGTTATACTTATTGCTTGTCTGTTGCATTTCTTTTTTACAACGAGATACATCAACTTCAAAGTTCAAAAGTATAGAGATCTCATTGAAGGAAAGTACAGTTCTTAATAAAACGTGCCTTCACAAATACACAATTATTATACATTTCCATTACGCAATTTTGTCTTTGGCATACCTCGAGAATTAATAGGTGTCAACGTGAAATTTTTTATGTAGAAAACTCTCATAAGGAGAATGATTGTGATTATGAATCATCACTTTTGCTTCCATTCATGCGTGTCAATGGCGCTTTATATATTTTGACAACAATTATTCTTGTGTAATATGATCTTGGAGCGAACATTTGTTTTGTCAACTTCACAAATGCATACGCATGAATGCTAACATTTATTAAAATGTATTGTTTTATTATATTTGCTTCATGTGATGATTTATATTAATTTTCTTCTTTGTTATAATGGAACTATAAGTAAATGAAAGTCACAACCAAAATCATGTTCACAAACATAATGTATAAAATACATTTCATGTCATAATCGATTGTATGTCACATAAATAATCTTATTCCTATTTAGTTTTTCTAACGACATAGCGCATATACCAAAATATTTGTAGAAAATGTATACAATATTATATAAGACCTTCTAATGTTAATTGGGGCCATAAGACTCAAAATTGCGGGGGGGGTTGTTTGGCCCTGGCACAGTTATAAGGAGTGTGTGCATTCATTTAAAGGGGCTTTTTCACGTTTTGGCAAATTGACAAAATTTAAAAAAAATGTTTCACATTCGCAAATTTCGTTGTAGTCATGATATTTGTGAGGAAACCGTAATACTGAACATTTACAATGCTCTAAAATATCCATTATATGCATATTTTGACGATTTAAAAACCTGAAAATTATAAAGCATTGCAACGCGGAACGATTGAATAATTTGAAAATTTCTGTTGTCGTCGTTATAGTTGGTGATACAAGAAGGATTGCTTATATAAAGTATAAAAAGCACAACTCATGGTATGAGAACGGATGGTCGAGTGGTCTAAGCGATAGACTTTTACCCAGGCCTCCAGGGGTCAGTGGTTAAAGCCTAGTTGTGGATTACTTTTTTATTCTGCTTTTTTTCTGCAGCTTTTTAGATCCAATGTTTAAATGAATCGATATAAAGCATTTAATGACACACTTCAATACATGCCAAAATCTGTGAAAAGGCCCCATTAAAAGTTGTTGATACAAAACTTTCAAAAGTATTATTCTTCTTTTACAACATGCAAACATAAGATAAGGATCAACTTAACTAAATTATTGCAGAGGGTTGATGCTGCAACTTGGAACAAAGAAACCAATATATTGATTAACAATATGGTATCAGTATCGTTGACATCAAATAAGCCAATTGAGCGATTAAATGTAACAGTATTTTTAGCGGTTACAAAAACAAACAAGCAAACACAAAGATGTTAGTAAAGAAGTCCTTCAGTCTATTTATTCATAATTTATAAACACATCGGCGGAAAAACGAACTACGTGTAGTGAATTTGAATAAATCGCGAATGTTTGCAGCAATACTCGAATGATGAGGTTAATAACTACCTCAATTGTTCTGTTTCATTATCTTAAAAATAGCGTGGATCTTTATTGTGTATTAAACAAAACGACAATTATGATGAACGTGTACAATGGAAGTTCATTCTCACCTTCATGTATCCCTGTTTTCTCAGTCTGATTTCACGCAAACAGTCTTTCTACGCTATCCGCGTTTAGATTTAATATCGAGTTTCATTGATGTAATCTTCATGGATATAGTGACTGAACTGTTATTGGTACAGTTATACGCATGAGCTTTCAATTTAAGTGTTTCGATAGTATCGGTATATAAACGATTTACTTCATGCTGTACAATGTCCATGCGAATTTTTATTTTTAGAAATTCTACACACAAAACAAAACAATGCTCTTAATATGCATGATTTAAGTTGATTTAAATTAGGGAAACAATTAATCCGATTTCGCGTCTCGAGCAAAACAAACACATTAAGTGCCTTTGCTCAGTTACAATTAGGCTATCGGTTACGGTCGAATTTCAGCCGTTCTATACATAAATATCTTCAAATAGCGGTATTCATAAAGAACGAATTGTATCATCTTCATTAAGAATCGGCTAACGGTTTTAACAGAATATTCATTCGAGCTATGTGAAATATATCGCATTTACAACTGCTGATCCATATTAACTTTAAAACAAAACACATCGGTTATTTATCTAAGCGTGGTATTTGATAGCTGTTTTCGTAAACTTCAAACTACACGCGACAAACGACAATTGAAATATGGCATTGTTTCAAAATTATGAGGTTAATTCCCTTGTGCGTGAGCAATACGACATTTTAACAAAAATGCCGTAAAATAAACAGATTTATAATTTGAATTACAATGGTATGTTTTAATGACTGTATATTTACTAAAGAGCACGTAATTTAATAAATAAATGAACATGCGATCATAACTACAAAATATTTATGCTACGAGTAAGAACAAACTTTTTGGCCTTTTTCGGTTCACGTTAATAGGGACGTTGTCTAAAAGAAACAACGTTGCTATACTATGTGAGGTCCGATGTATGAACGTGACTAAATGTACCGAACATACGAATCAGATACACGGTAATATTTGTAGACGAGTTACTGCGTAAACTATTAATCAGTGTAACGCAATGTAATGAATAAGTAATACGAATTAATATGAATCCAATCGGAATTGTACGTACTATGATAAACGGCTTAATACCGCGATCTCACGATCACGGGTCACAGGCGACGTGGCTTTTTGCCTCCCCCCTTCCACTTTCAATCAAAACGACATAAAGTGATAGCTCAGTCTGTGTCGGCTCAACATAAAATAGTTAAGTATGCATCAAGAACTTCGATAATATAAATAAATAAATATAAATGCATACATTTTTTATTTATTAAATTATTTATAATTATATTGGTAACACCAATTAAAGCCTTTACAGTATAAGACAACACCCCACGCTATTGCTTGATAATAAGTTTACGCGCATCGACTTAAATATGTACATTACACTGACTTCTTAAAAAAAAAGATTTATAGTACGTCTTCTTTTGCATCGGTCTTGATGCAAAGGATCATTGTCTTTTGTATTAGGTTAGTAGACGTTTAAATCAGTCAATGATTTGAGATATGACATATACCAGGAGTCAACTATAAATTTATCATTTTTGGTAGAAATGGATCCGACAAAAATAATTTGATACCAAGATGTAGTAAATAACAGACTTAAACAGCAGCACAAAACGCTACACAAAAACATATTTTGCACGTATTAATCGCAAGTTTCCATGACGTCATGATAATAACTTTAGGCAACATAAATCAGTAACCCTAAAACTGCAGTGCCGCAGGGATTATAATTATGTTCTCATTTATTTGACGAATTGGACATAAAGGTATGATACATAATGGAACACGAATATCGTTTGGTAATTTGTCAGATTTGGAACGAATTCAAACGGCTCGGCTAGCCTGGGACTTTAAACTGGGAAAAATACTTTGACTTAAGTAAGCGTAAATTACAAGATGTTAAAGAGACCGCTTCTAGGTCGCTTGTTCATTATCCGAAAGCACATTTTAATCGTAAGAATATCCGTACTTTGCAATCTTGTCAGGTAATGTATCATACCTCTACGAGGAAATCAGTCTGATACAAAGGGTCAAGGTATTTGATTTGTATCATGTTAGTAGAGCTCGATTGGTCGTTGTCGGCTCGGGTACTACTTACATGTACCCCGGGTACGCTTAAGTATGCGTACATGTACCCCGGGTGCGGTAAATATACTTAACCGTACCCGGTCGATATTAGACTGCACCCGAGTTGTATTCCCGCCCCAAATCCGATGTCGTAGAACGCGCTACCAATAATCTTAACCATTCTCTTAAAAAAAAACTACATCAACATGCTAGTTTAGTATCAGTTTCGATAATATAGAGGCCAATTTACAGAACAATGACATAAATGTAAATGTAATTATTTAAAAAAAAGTAGCCGACAACGACTAATTTAGCGTTAAATTTCCCGGGTACGTGTTAGTATATTTCCGTACCCAGTGTACATGCAGGTACACTTATGATTACCCGGGGTACATGTAAGTAGTACCCGAGCCGACAATAACCAATTGAGCATTAGTAGACGTTTATATCAATCAACGTTTTGAAGTAAGGTAATTTCTCGAATCGACTATGAAGTCTTTATTTTCGATAGCGATGTATCAGATTGAACAAGACAAACTTATTACCAAGAATGTATACACAACAGGCAAATACAGCTACAACGTAATTTACAAACGTTATGCGAAAGTGCTCATGAAATCATGAATACGCAAGCCTCGCCGTTGCTTTATTTAAAACCTCATCTGACATATTACACACCAATAGGGCAGTATAATACGAAATATCGTTAGTGCCATCGTGGTTACACATTAAATTCCAGAGGGCGACAATGCGATATTGTTCACTGCTATTTCAAATCTTACTCCTTTATCACATCCAAATACCCAGCAACAGGATGTAATCAACTGACCTGAATATCGTAGACTTGACGCTATATCATTTTTTAAAAGTCGATATTGCAGTATCTGAATTTATATAAAGACGGATACATTTTTTATATAATGTTAGAAGGCGATTATATCGGTCAATGTTTGCAGGCAGAGCTCCAGATAAGAGGCGTATCTGCGTGTATACGCATTGAAAAAAAAACGCATTAAAAATCGGCCCAGTACGTAACAAAACGCAATGCAAATTTTGGTACGTATTTTAAATCGATGTAAGTTCGTAACCGGTTTAACCAATAATCCAGTTGACGTTATAGCGTAAGTGAACCTTTGAATCAATAGTAAGTCAATCAAAATAAGCTTGTAATAAAAATGGCGGCCCATCATGTTTGTGGATCAAACAAGAGACGTTTTAAGCGACCAGCGGATCCTGCGGGAATATGTGTAAAGAAAGTCTGTTCATATCGTCATTTTAAATTCATTCTGTTTGCATTTTATAATATAAATAACAAACAATAATATTTCTAGATTAAACACGTTATTTATGCCTCATTCTCATACTTTCGTGTCTTCTCATTGGATTCGTGCTCATTTTAATACGTCATTATCGCTGTCACCAAATACTGCACGTGCCCGGTTTCTATGCATGTTGATCGAGCTTTTACAACTGTTGTGTATTTTGCCGTGGAAAATGCGATTTAAACAGGTAATGTCCCACAACACGTAAATAAAATGCTAAAATTAACGTTTAACTAATTATTTAATCAGGTATGAATGCCTTATAGGTCACTTTCACCTTAGTAAAAATGAGTTTCCAAACTCTGTTTACATGTGTCAGCCATTTTGTTATGTATTTGTACCAAAGTTAACGCTCTATTGATTTCGGAGCGCTTTGAGGGTCCCGACGGGGTATTGTAACTCACTGAAGAACAACTCATGGTGCGCAAATAAATTAAATATCAATTAGCGCATTGTAGAATCTGACAGTTCCCAATATAAATTTACCATGTTTATTGATCCATCACAGATTGAAATAATCATTCTGATTCTTGACATTTTTATACATTCACAAATAAACATATGATCAAAAAGTTATCTGATCGAAAAACAATTATTTGTCGTCTAGTTGAGAACATATTTGTTTTCAGCCGAACCCTACCAAAATACCGGATCTTAAATATCGTAGGTACAGTCCAGAATCCCTCAAAAATGCATATGCTGCGGTAAAGGAGAACGGGATGCCAGTTAAAAGGGCTGCATTGACATATAATGTGCCAATTCAAACATTAAGAGATCGTGTAAAAGGGAAAGTAGATCCATTTAATATTGGATTGGGCTCCGAGTTAATCTTTTCAAAAGAAGAGGAAACGGGTTTGGTGGAGCATCTGGAGAGCATGTCCCAGCTCGGATATGGTTACACCAATGTACAGGTCCAGCACCTGGCTGGGGAACTGGCCGAACATTTAGGGAAACGCCCTACCAACAAGCCATTAAGTATAAATTGGTTGTATGGCTTTCTAAAGAGATGGACAGGCAGGCTCTCTTCCATAAAACCACGCGCCCTGGATAGTGGCCGTGCGAAAAACTCAACGCCGGAGATCGTTGAAAGCTACTTCAAAAACCTCGGGGAAGTAGTGGAGAAACACAATCTGACCGACAAACCTCATCTCATCTACAACATAGATGAAACCGGGATTCAACCCGAACACAGGCCCCCTAATGTCATCGCTGCCACTGGCAGTAAGCCGCAGGCTGTTACCTCGCCCCGCTCAACAACCACGACATTAATCGCATGCGCTAACGCAGCCGGTAATCATATACCACCATTTTTCGTCTTCAAAGGGAAACGAAGCAACCCTGAACTAATGAACGCTCGTCACCTGGTTCGAAATTCACAATGTCCGAAAGTGGCTGGTCAAATGCCGAAATATTCCAGCATTATTTGAAGGACCATTTCCTCCCGAATGTGTGCAGGGGTTCAACGGACCAAGCGCCGATACTTGTCATTTATGACGGCCACTCCTCGCATGTTTCCAGGCAACTTACTGAATGGGCCAAAGCAGAGAATATCATCCTCTTTGTTTTGCCTGCCCACACATCGCACATCCTGCAGCCTCTGGACGTGTCGATTTTCGGCCCATTCAAATCATATTACTACCGTGAATGTGCCAAGTTTATGCAGGAGCACATTGGTGAAACTGTCACGAAATATATGATGGCGAAAATTGCTTGCAAAGCGTATCTAAAGGCCATGGTTCCAGCCAACATAGTCGCAGGCTTCCGAAAAACTGGCATTTTCCCATGCTGCCCAGAGGTTGTTCCTGCAGATAAGCTTTATCCAAGCGAAGCCTTCCGAGAGACATCACCCCTGTTCAAAATTATGGCAATTAAATCCGGAAAAGAAGCAGTTGAAAAGTACCTCTTGTTGAAGGCTGAAAAAAAGTTTACATGCGTCTGCCAGGCCTCTAAGCAACCTAAAGCCAAAAACACAAAACCCAAGCCAGGGGGGAAGGCTATTACAGAAGAAGCATATGCTGAGGAGCTGCAAACATACGATAAAGAAAACGCAACTCCCAGTACATCAACAACCTCAACGCATGCAACAACAACATCGACGAAAAAAGGCAAAACCTGCAGAAAGCGCCTATCGGAATCTCAATCCCAAAACAAGTCTACTGCCACAACAAAAGACGCATTGTGCAGTGATTCTGAGATGGAGTTCGAGCCGGAAGAAAAAGACCTGTGCTGCGTCTGCAGGATGATATCGCCACCAAACCTGCCCGACTCGACGTTCTTAAAAATCCTCACGTGGGGCGAGTGCGCCATTTGCAGCCACTGGGTGCACCTAAAATTCTGCACGAAAACGCGCGTTGTAAGGAGAAACGACCGTTTCGTATGCCCTCATTGTGAAGTTTAGTTGTGCAGCTAATCAGACATGGGTCAATTGTGTTACTTACAATGTTAAAAGTTTCGTTTATATATGTTATTTTTAAGTGTAAAAAGAAGATTAAATTTAAAACACAATTAATTAGTTGATTAAAATCATTACATACCTGCTCTCGGATGGAATATTATATTATAAAATAAAACGCCAATATCGAGTTATACACGTGCCAGTGTGTCGAAGAAAATAGCCATTTAAATATGTGATTTATAAGAAAATTCCCCACATGGTGCCCCATTTAGAACGCGGTCAAGAAAGAGCACGAATCCAATGAGAAAATTCTTCTGCATGATACAGATCATTAACCTTCACCTTAATGAGGTAAATATTTAGCAAATATGTAAACAAATACTGTTTTCTTTGTGTTTCGTTTTAATATAGTATTTTAATGACGAAATAAAAGTTAAACAATGCTAAAAATACCAGCCAGTGTATGCGCATGCGCGGTAAAAATAGTTAAGAGGCACGAAAGGACGAGAAGATAGCATACTTTGTAAGTTTTCTATGGAAATGGAAAATATCCCTAAATATTGTAAATACCCTTTATGGCTAAAATAAAGGAGTACAATACGCTTTAACAATAATATCAGAGGGTGAAATACCCATTAGACCACATCCTTATCTGGAGCTTTGTTTGCAGGTACATCTCATTACTTGGAACAATCCAAACGTCTTCACTTTCGGAAGTAATGAATCTGGGGTGGTATTCCAGTAGCTTCTTAAAAGATGAGGATAAGAAATAATCGTATCTTATTTTTTTTCTTAACTAAGGATAAAATTGAGATATTTCTTAAGTGGTATTCCGAGGAAAATCTTAAGTTAATCTTTATTAAGATTTGCCTTAAATCTATTTTTAACCTCAAGCGGAACGAATGCTTATTTGCATAAATTTTCGGTTTTTACCGTTCTAAATAAAGTAACGGAAGTTTCATCTGCGCATGGGCGAACATTTGTTGCCAGACGATAATGTCAACAAAGATGGCTGAAATAGAAAGCAAGAAGAAGCGGTAGGAAAACTTCAGCGCCAACGACTGCTTGTTGCTGGCTCAAATTATAAATGAGCCGGTTAAAGAAGGGTCTATTTTGACCCGTTATGCTTATCTAAAAAGCAGATTCAATCCATGTAAGTATTAACAAACGTTATTTTTCATTATTCGTTATGGTGCAGCTGTCAATTTTGACATATATTAATTATGATATTTGGCCTCTTGTTTTGTACACACATATTTTTTTAGTCGACAAAGTTAATAAATTTGACACGATCATGCATTAACACTTTCTTTTTATATAAAATATACTTATTATAAAAAATGATTTTTAAACTGGTTAACTAAAATATGTCACAATTAGGCTATTTGACAGATGAAAGTAGTAAATGTTTATGACAAACAGACACATAACAGTTTTGCTTACAAGCATGTTGTGGAATCATTAAGTTGACAAATGTCAGCTATTTTGCAGCATTACTTAAGTCTATTATTCATGATAAAAGATAGTTTGATTTCATATTTTCTAGCCTTAAAATATTAAACCTCAAGTTTATTTATTGTTAGCCATAGTTTGCAGTGTGGTACAACTGTCATGTTTGATTGTGTCTAAATACATACATTTAAAATTAAACTCTATTACAGTTTGATATGCAAATATCATATTTTCAGCAATTACTTCTGCATCAAAGAAGATTATGTGGGAGACTGTCTCTTCCATTTTCAATGTGAGGGCAGAGTATCCGAGGGAATGTATTGTCCTGCAGAAAAAGTGGGACAATCTGGTACAGACCCACAGGGCCAAATATCAAGACCATCTGTTGGCACAAAACAGAACAGGTTTGTACTTGTATAAATAATCAATTTTTAAATAAATTTTAGGAAAGCAACCAATCCTCAAGGTTTGGTTTATGTAATATAAGGAGTTAAATTCTTTTTTGTTTAACAGTAAAATTGTTTGGACCTTATTGTATACATAAAAAATCTGTATTATGATCAATAATTCAATAGTTTTTTATCAAGTCATCATTATATTTAATTATTCAACATTTTTTGCTTTAGAGTAATTGATAAAATATCAAATATTTGTTCAAAAATATTAAACATATATAAAATATGCCATAAAACCCTCAATTAATCACCCAATATACACAAAAGAAATACTATAATGCAGGTGGGGGAGCTGTCAACACTGTCCTAGGGCCTGTAACAGAGGCAATCATGGACGTTGTGGGCAGAGGTTCATCCAACATTGTTGGAATTGGCGAACACACATTGGACAGCGGGTTCCTTCAACTGGATGCATTTGATGCATTTGGCGATAGGTAATTTAATTTAAAAAAAATGAAGGGTGGGGGGGGGGTAACAGTTATAATATTTCATTTTGTCTGACCTTTTCCTACAGTTCCTGCTTGTTAGAATATCTGACCCATTACCAATTTTTCCAATTTGTAAAAAAAAACAATTATAGAATAATAGCAGAAAAGTAGTAAACAACACTATTCTTCAGTCTCTATCATATCCTAGTATACAATACAAATTGACTAACACAAACAATCCCTAATGCACCTAGGTTCTTTTTTCCCCTAAAAGGTCAAAAAAGGCCTGTTTCTTCACATGTTTTACACGTTTATTATCTTATCCATGACATGTAAAATATATACAGATACAAAACAATATGACAAACATGCATGGCCAATCTTTACAGATTTGTTATACCAATAGACATTTTTTTAAATATGTAACAAATTAACAATAATTTTTCTTATCATAAGTGTTGATTTATATGACACATCATAAAAACCAGATTGCCAATGCCAACCTTTGATTAAACAACTGCAATAAAATAATACACATTCACAAAAGACTGAATATTGTAGATCAAGGCACTAATGCGCGTATTGAAAAATATTTTAAAAGAGCAAAAACCAGCTAGAATTAGATCCTAAGTGGACTGGTTGGCAATGACCTTCTGTATTAAAGTTAAATTATATGTTCAGGTACTGTAAGAAACTTGACATAATTGACAGTGATAAAATATATTTCTTTTAAGACAAGAAGCAGAAATGTATTTCTTTTAAGACAAGAAGCAGACTGCAGTGCAGTTAATATTCATTATGTCTAATCAATAACCTGAATTATAAATATTGACCAAAAGACTCAAGTAAAAAATACTTAGATATCACCCTGACAATATTAGCTACTTCTTTTTTGCAAAGGGGATAACTCCACAAGCACTGTAGATTAATCTCCCTTTATAACAAGTTTAGCGATAGATTTTGACCTAAAGATATAGGAAACTTCATTGCTGCAAATGATATATTATCATGTAAGAAATAATAAATATTTTATGAATGCAATTGTAGAAGTATTAACCCGGAACTTTATAATACAGTGTACTAGATATCTATATTGTAAATGCTAACTAAATGATAATTTTTATTATGCAGCCATGACATATCCTTATAGAGCTATAAACACATAATTATCTGTACAACAAATTATTCCTAGATTTCAAAATTAAATAGCAGGTTTTGGCAGTAATATTGAATAAATCAGTGTTGGAAAGCGCAAAATTTAACTTCTCCGGTTTGGTAAAATTGACAAAGTTATTTTCAACATCAAAGTTATTTTCAACATCATAAGCTTATATGCAATATGTTGACAAAGCAGTTAATTATAATATTATTTTTTTTAATTGTTCAATCACAGTCCTGGGGCGTCACAAGGAACACAAACAGCTTCTGCAGTCCATCTGACGACTGCAGCGCTAAACAGTTTTAATCGTCCTTCGCCAGTTACTGGTAGTGCATAGGCAACCTTTGCGAATGATGACACAAGGTACTTACATGTATCTTGTACACATTATGAATAACAAACTATTCCAAAACATTAATCATGCACTCAGACACTATAGCTTTGCCATAGATATTTTAGTTTTGTCCCCAATATGTTAAAACATTGTGAAATTGTTATCCTGGTTAAAATGTTATGAAATCCCTCAGTCACTTGTTATGATTTTTATTACAGTAATGCTACAATCGAAACTGTCTGCTGCAGTTGCGGTTGCCACACTCGAGTTCAAAAACTCAAAGAAGAAAAATTAATCCTACAAATAAAACTTCTACAGAAGCAGCTAAAGCATGAGGAATGAAGTTGAATTTGTGGCACATTTATTAACTTTGATATGAACTTTTTGATATTTAAAGGGGCATATCAATGGCCACAACAGCATTTCATAATCAGAAATAAATTGTTACATAAAAGAACTTATTTCTTATAACACTGATTCGGTAATGATAAATATTCTCTATATGTATTTTAATAATTATAACCGGTTTTCCCCGGACACTTTTCGCACTTGCTGGAAAATCGTAATAGTTGAATATTTAAGTTATGATAAAATGTACATACGTATTACAAAATGCGAATGCTCAGTGACAATTATAGACATTTAACATTACTTCGGTGTAGAAAAAACTCATCCAAGCTTGTGAGTTCTAAGTTTAGACCATTGGGTCCATGTTGGGAACAATATTTTAGGCTTTAGCTATATTTTTTCTTAACAATTTCACCAAGCAAGTATTGTTCCTCACGATTTATAATCATAAAAAAAGGAACTTTAAATTTAACTATAAAGAAAAATACTGAAGATATGCCCCTTTAATACAGCATCAAAAAATAAACTGTTAAACATGTTACCATTATGTTATTATTTGCTGCTGTATATTTGTTACCAATAACCTGTAATATTTTTATTTAATAGTGGCCAAGGCTTGTGTGTCTAGTTTTCTAAGCCTCACATGAAACTTCAAATAATATCTAAAAGTATGTATTAGCAATTTGATCCCGGTATCGCAGTCCATTTTGTGCAACTCCTGCATTCATATTGTTGTTATCATCGTTCTGATCATCTTCCTGTATTACTGGATAATCATCAGGTATCGGAATGTTCAGGTCTTTGCAGATGTTATGCAACACTGCACAGGAGATGATAATCCTTAAATTAATTAAAAAAACAACTGATTGTTTGCCATGTTGCAATAGTTTACAGTAAGCACAGTGTGTGCATTACAAACTTGTTGGCTGTGTATACAAAAAGATATTTAACTGATGTATTTATTTTTTCCTTGCATTTTTCACATGTGAACAGTGTTGTTGTCACATATCCAGCACTAAGTATATTATGTATTAGCAGTATTTACTTAAGTTACAAAACTTATTTTAAATGTTTTCTTCTAGCTGTTGGCTATGCAATATTTATTTTAGTTTATTTCACAGCTTCTTACCTGCAGACTCTTTCTGGTTTCATTCTAACTTCACCATGTAACACACCCCACCTTCTTTTCAGTTGTCCGATTCCTCTTTCTACTTTTGCCCGTGTAATCTTCAATGATCTGTTTCAACATAATATTGAAAATATGAGAGTTTTAATTACTTAACTTATGTATGTCTAGAAAGTAATATAAATTAATCTGTATGTACACATGTAAAGAAGCAAGTTACAAATGTACTATAAATCTGTTTTACATGGTTATAAAACTTATTACATGCAAGAAAATGTTTTTATAAACAGAGCAAAATACATATGTAAAAAAAACTAATTAAACTCCATTATTGGTAGGTACTGTTTTTTTCTTCATCAAGATACTTTACCATTACAACCTATTGATTTGATTTAATATTTACACATTGAAGCACTAATTAATTTAAACTTTCAATCTTCACATTCCTAAGAAAATTCATCTGCTTTTTATTGCGCTATATAAAATTATTCATGCAGATGTGTTAGAAATAACTGTTTTGTCAATAAATTGTATGCACACTTAAATAAATTATATTGGTATAATGTGTTCGTCATTCATGCTATAAACTGTTCATATAAGTTAAATTTTTAGACAAACATTTTTTTTAAATTATTTTTTTATAAATGGATACCTGTTGTAGGCACTCTGACTACCTGGCTGTGGATTCAGATATGGTGTAAGCAGCCATTCTGAACATGCATATCCACTGTCGCCCAGAATGTGATATCTGCCTCTAAAGGGAATATGCCCGTCCGCAAACATCTGGCGTAGACCACTGTTATTGAGAATTCTACTGTCATGCACACTTCCAGGCCAACGTGCAACAATATTTGTTATTTTGTCAAAAGCATCAATGACAATTTGAACATTTATACTGTGAAAACCTTTTCGATTCACATACACTGCTTCATCTTCTGATGGCGCCTTTATTCGAACATGAGTTCCATCAATTAATCCTACCACTCTTGGAAATCGGGCAATTCCATGAAAATGTTCTACCTGAACATCTAGCTCTTGAATGGTGGTTGGAAATTTAATAAATCTGTTTACAAACCGTTGAGATGAAAGTTGTTGTGTAACCTCGTTAATTACTTTAGAAACGGTGGACTGTGAAACATTGTGTATGTCGGCATCATTCAATTGTATGCCACCAGTGGCCAAGACTCTTAAGGTCAAGAGGATTTTTTCCATGGCAGAGAGACTATTATGTCGGTGAGTTGCTGGCTGTATTCTTGGGCCAAGTAATTGTTCCAGAAACATCAACCCATTTCTATCAAATCTGTACCGTTCTAATAGTTGACCATTTGTAAGAAGATCAACTATATTTTCTCTAACTTGCATGATTGTCTACAAAAAAAGACAATTAAACTTTATTATTTTATAACGATAAAATATATAAATCACTTACCTGCATTTCATTTAAAATCCAATGGAGTTTTTGAACAATTCTCTGAAGTGCCAGTGCTTACTTGTATGTAAAGCACGTCACTTTCTGAGAATGCATTCATTCATTTATATCCATTATCCTTCAGTTATATCACAAATCACACAATTTCAATACACGGCAGTTAAATCCTTCCAATCTTTGTACAAAAACGTAACGCGTGTCACAATAACGTGTATTATTATCAACCACCATTTCAAAATGGGTGGGGTAATTTTATTGAAGAAAAATTAAATATACAATTCCAATGTCTTTTTAACTTACAAACACCATCATTACAACAATATCTAACCATTATGTTGAGATGTTTTTCATATTTTCCTGAATAATGAACGATGGGAAACGTTATTTTCGCAATAAACCATAACGCATTTATAACTTTCACAGTTTTACAAAGTGCATTTATCACAACACAGTATTGATTTAACAAGCGGATACAACCGACTATCTATAAATAAACTCGAGTTGTTGAGGCTACTTACCAATAGAACATCGCTCTTTATAAAATGTTCTCCAAAATTGCACGTCAATATTAAAATACGTGTAAATAAATGGGTACCGTAAATAAACAATGGACGCGTTTGTGTTTTTAACTTTAAGGACGAGTTTAAGGGAATAATTTTGTCTCTTAAATTTTAAGGAAAAAACGAACAGTTTTAAGGAATTTCTTAATATAAGAAATTTATGGAATACCACTTAAGAAATTTCTTAAATATTAAGGAAAAAACTGCTATTTTAAGTGAAAACTTATTACTTAAGGAAACTTCCACAAGATAAGAAGCTACTGGAATACCACCCCAGACTCAACAATGCGGCCTCTTTGATACCGAGATTAAGTTCATTTTACACACACTTATACACACACACAAACAACAACAGCAGCTAAAAACGTATTTTACAACTATTATGCGGAAAGTGCTTACGACATCAGGATTAAAACGCAAAAACGCAAAACGCATGACGTATATTAATCCACGCTAAAAAATGCAGAGTCGTAGCGATTTAATCAAATTTTTTCGTTACAATATATGACTTATAATATCTGGTATAAGTCAAGTCGCGAAAGGCAAACACATTTCACACATGTTCACACCTTACCGGTAACTAACCGTCGGATTTCTGCAAGAGTTCAATATTATCAGAGAAAATATCGTTTTAATTATTGGTTGTGTGTTGATATGTGGTGATTTTAACAGTAGAGTTGGTGATAAAAAAGATTATATTGTTTGTGACAAATTTAATAGTTGTATTGATAGCCAAGATTATACTTCAGATTGCATCCCTGACAGGGCCTCATTAGATAAATCACTCAACAGTCACGGGGTGAAATTGCTCGATATTTGTAAGGGCGCATCGTTTCGCATTGTAAATGGTCGCATAGGTAATAGCGATCGGTTGACATTTTTGTCAAATAACGGTTGTTCAGTGATCGATTATCTTTTAACAAAAGAAAGTAACTTCTCACAGATACAACAATTTTATATACAACGTTTTAATGAATGGAGTGACCATGCACCGTTATGCTTTTCATTGTTATGCAATAACAGATTGCATAGCGAAGAAAAACTATCAGACACTAAATATAAATGGAATGACTCCCTGCGTGAACAATTTCGCTCGGGGATTATTCGAATATTGTCAACTTTAATGATATTGTGCATAATATAAATTGCCCTGACAGGGACTCAATTAACGTTTTGATTGATAAGTTTTCTAATACTATTTGCGATGTTGCAGATCCATTGTTTGCCAAAAATTGTTTTTATTCACATGATACTTATTTTGAAGGATACACTAAAAGGAATAAAGATTGGTTTGACCATGATTGTATTGTTGCCCGTAATATGTATTTGGAAGCGCTTAACTTGTTTTATGTTGACAAAAGCGATATAAAACAGGTCTACTTTGTGTGATGCAAAAATTAATTATAAAAATATCGTTAGAAAGAAAAAGTACGCAGACTATAACAAACATATGTCCGAATTGGCAAATTTACGCCAAAGAAGGCCCAGAGAATTTTGGAAACATTTTAAATCTAAATCTGCAAAAACATCATCCAAAATAACTCTCGATGAGTTTAAAAAGTATTTTGAAAATCTAAGCACAGACATTTCAAATGATAAGAATTATGATGCTGAAAATTTTAATAGTTGTAATGATTTTGATAATCCTAATTATATGTTTACCCTGAGCTCGATGATCAAACTTCAGTTGAAGAGATCATTAA